>NW_015665058.1:250260-253681 GCF_001515625.1 Sinocyclocheilus rhinocerous
GTTAATTTAGCCACTGTATTGAATAAATGTCTAGGGTTGTGTTTGTTTTCTTCTAAGAGAGACGAAAAGTAAGCAGATCTAGCAGTTTTTAGAACTTTTCTATAAGTAGAAGTACTTTCCCGCCATGCAATACAAAATACCTCTAGTTTTGTTTGTTTTCAGCTGCGCTCCATTCTCTGGGCTGCTCTCTTTAAGGCGCGAGTGTGCTCGTTATACCACGGTGTCAAACTGTTTTCCTTAAACTTCTTTAAGCGTAAAGGAGCAACCGTATCTTAAGTGCTAGAAAAGAGAGAGAGTCAATAGTTTCTGTTACACTATCAAGTTTTTCTGAGCTACTGGATATGCTGAGAAATTGACAAATCATGAAGATTATTTACAAAGCAGTCTTTCGTGGTAGAAGTGATGGTTCTACTATATTTGTAACAGGGAGCTGAATTTGCAGCTTTAGCTATATGGAGTATACACAAGACTAGATAATGATCTGAGATATCCTCACTCTGCTGCAGAATTTCAATGTCATTAACATAAATTCCATGTGACAGTATTAAATCTAAAGTATGATTACGACAATGAGTAGGTCCTGACACATGTTGTCTAACCCCAGTGGAATTCAGAAGAGTCTATAACTCAGAGTCTATAAATGCTGATCCCAATGCATCTTTTTCATTATTAACATGGATATTAAAATCAACAACAATTAAGACTATATCTGAAGCCAGCACTAGCTCAAATAAAAAATCAGCAAATTCTTTGATAAAGTCTGTATGGTGCCCTGGTGGCCTGTATACAGTAGCCAGTACAAATGTCAAAGGGGATTTATCATTAACACTTTTTTTCTAGGTAATGTTATTTGAATCACCATTTCTTCAAACGAATTATACTTGAAACCAGAGCTCTGAGAAATACTGAAAATACTACTATAAATTGTAGCAACGCCTCGGCCTTTACCTTTTGGACGCTGCTCATGTTTATAACAGTAATCTTGGGGGGTAGACACATTTAAAATAATGTAATCATCTGGTTTTTAGCCAGGTTTCTGTCAAACAGAGCACATCTAAGTTATGATCTTGTCACTTGGCACTATATGGGACTTAAGGTTTTTTCAATGCAGTTCTTCCAATATACTATGGAAGCATGTAAAAGTAGGACAAGTATAAGACATACATATATCAATTTAATTTATTAATTTTTGTTGTTTTACAGCAAAATTAGATTTCGGTATGGTATTTAACCAGGTTTGTTGTATATAGTACAAAGAAGGTCCTTATTACATGAACTAACCTCAGCCATGAAAGATTACTTTTTTACAATGTTAAGGCTGTGAAACTTTCTACTGTTGGTCTGTCAACAAACAATATTGTGGTTTCACTTTATTTTGATGGTCCCTTTAACACATTCTGTTGACTATAAGTAATGTTGCACCTACATGCCTAATAACTCTCATTAGACTGTTAGTAGAGTATTAGTAGACTGGTAGGGTTAGGGTTAGAATAAGTTGACATGTACTTGCAAAGTTACTTATAGTCAGTAGAATGTCTGTAGGGAGACCATTACAATAAAGAGTTTGCAGATATTAAGCAGAAAGTCTTCTAATACTCTAATGTGAGTTAGTAGACATGTAGGTGCAACATTATTTATTGTCAACAGAATGTTCAAAAGGGACCAACAAAATAAAGTGTTACCATTACTTGTAATTTCAGTCGTATCAATAAAAAAAGAAATTCACATTGCTAAATTAATTTTCACAAAGGCAGAGCTGCCTCTCTCTGTGAAATTAATTCATGTTTATTAATTTATCAAACACCTTTCACCATAATTTTTTAAAGATGTGATGGTTTGGTGTTGTACTGTTATTTCTGTCTTATTAATTTCAGTTCACAGAAAACATCTTCTGATGCACGACCTTGGACACATCATCAGTGTTGTTTCCAGGCGTCACTGGGTGTTTCGGGTCTTACAACAGACACCCTCGTCCTGGCGACCCGACCGAGGCTGATCAGACCCCGGCCTGTGTCCAAGTGGCATTCCACTGCCCCCACTGCTCTCCCGTCTTCAACCAGAGCCATCTGGAAGCTTTTTCTGCTGCTTCCTATGCCTATGGCTTTTCTTCGGTTAACACCTGTTATGCCCAACGTACCGTAGGCCTTGCTCAGGGAGTGCTCCATCGCCTGCTCCCACTTCATCCAGGTGCCACTGCTCTGCTGGTTCGCTCTTCCTCGACTGAAGCTCGCACCTCCTCCTGTACCAGCCTCTGCCTCTCCTTTCCGCCGGCAGAGTCATATCGGGTCGCTCTTAGGCTCCCAAGTCCGGCTCTGCCTTGCGCCACTGTTCCAAGGATGGCCTTGTGCTTCAGCCGAGTCTCTGCTTGCTGGACTGCCTCGGCTGCCCTCCACTTCCTTCCTGTCCTCACAACAATCCCTGCTCCGGACACTTTGGCATCTCTGGATCCAGAGTACTGCAGATGTTCCTGTGCCCGTGCAACGATTAACTCCTCCCTGACTGAGCTAAAAGGGAGCCTGAGCTTGTTGGTTTTCCCATATAGCCCGATGTTACTTAGGCTACGCGGTAGACCCAGCCATCTACGTAGATAGCTGCTCACCTTTTGCTCAAAACCTTCTACCACAGTCATGGGGACCTCATAGATAAGCAGAGGCCAGAGGATTCTTGGGAGGATTCCATGCTGGTAGACCCAGGCCTTGAATCTTCCAGGGAGCCCAGACTTATCAACTGTTCTCAACCATCCCTCCAGGTCAGCACCGGCTGCCTTGATGGAGTCTCTGTCACTCAGTCTACAGTTGAAGACCTTCCCAAGGCTCTTCACCGGACTCTCAGTGACTGACGGGATCTGGTATTCTCCCAGCCTGAAGCGGAATCTGTCTGATCTGTCTGTCTTCTTTAGAACCAAGGACCTGGACTTTGCAGGTTTGAAGCTCATGCGTGCCCATGTCATCCATGTCATGAGCCCCTGAAGAATCCACCTGGCTCCTGGTACCGCCGTTGCTGTCACTGTGAGGTCGTCCATGAAGGCTCTTATGGGCGGTTGCCTTACTCCGGACTTACTGAGGGGACCTCTGCACTCTGTTTCAGCTGCCTTGACCAGCATATTCATCGCCAGCGCAAATAGGGTCACTGAGATGGTACAGCCAGTGATTATCCCCACCTCCAGCTGGTGCCAGTCAGATGTTAGCTGGCCAGTAGTGACTCTCAAGCTGAACTTGCTGTAATAGTCCAGAATGAGATCTTTCACCTTCTGCGGTACATGGTGTTTCTCCAGTGCGACCTTCACCAGCATGTGGGGTATTGAGCCATAGGCGTTGGTGAGGTCCAGCCACAGTACTGCCAGGTCCCCTCTACCTTCTCTCGCTTCCCTAATGAGCTGGGTTACCACGCCCGTGTGTTCCAGACAACCTGGAACTCCTGG
>NW_015665058.1:256176-280937 GCF_001515625.1 Sinocyclocheilus rhinocerous
GCTCCCAAGTCCGGCTCTGCCTTGCGCCACTGTTCCAAGGATGGCCTTGTGCATCAGCCGAGTCTCTGCTTGCTGGACTGCCTCGGCTGCCCTCCACTTCCTTCCTGTCCTCACAACAATCCTTGCGCCGGACACTTTGGTATCTCTGAGTACTGCAGATGTTGCCGTGCCCGTGCAACGATGAACTCCTTCCTGACTGAGCTAAAAGGGAGCCTGAGCTTGTTGGTTTTCCCATATAGCCCGATGTTACTTAGGCTACGCGGTAGACCAAGCCATCTACGTAGATAGCTGCTCACCTTTTGCTCAAAACCTACTACCACAGTCATGGGGACCTCATAGATAAGCAGAGGCCAGAGGATTCTTGGCAGGATTCCATGCTGGTAGACCCAGGCCTTGAATCTTCCAGGGAGCCCAGACATATCAACTGTTCTCAACCATCCCTCCAGGTCAGCACCGGCTGCCTTGATGGAGTCTCTGTCACTCAGTCTACAGTTGAAGACCTTCCCAAGGCTCTTCACCGGACTCTCAGTGACTGACGGGATCTGGTATTCTCCCAGCCTGAAGCGGAATCTGTCTGTAACCTTCCCCTTCTTTAGAACCAAGGACCTGGACTTTGTAGGTTTGAAGCTCATGCGTGCCCATGTCATGAGTCTCTCCAGCCCCTGAAGAATCCACCTGGCTCCTGGTACCGCCGTTGCTGTCACTGTGAGGTCGTCCATGAAGGCTCTTATGGGCGGTTGCCTTACTCCGGACTTACTGAGGGGACCTCTGCACTCTGTTTCAGCTGCCTTGACCAGCATATTCATCGCCAGCGGTCACTGAGATGGTATAGCCAGTGATTATCCCCACCTCCAGCTGGTGCCAGTCAGATGTTAGCTGGCCAGTAGTGACTCTTAAGCTGAACTTGCTGTAATAGTCCAGAATGAGATCTTTCACCTTTTGCGTTACATGGTGTTTCTCCAGTGCGACCTTCACCAGCATGTGGGGTATTGAGCCATAGGCGTTGGTGAGGTCCAGCCATAGTACTGCCAGGTCCCCTCTACCTTCTCTCGCTTCTCTAATGAGCTGGGTTACCATGCCTGTGTGTTCCAGACAACCTGGAACTCCTGGTATACCTCCCTTTTGCACAGACGTGTCGATGTACTTATTGCTCAACAGGAAGTTTGAGAGCCTCTTAGCCACGATGCTAAAGAAGATTTTGCTCTCCACACTGAGCAAGGAGATAACCCGAAACTGGTCGATATTCTCAGACTTCTCCTCTTTTGGTATACACACTCCCTCAGCATACCTCCATGGCTGGGCGATCTTTCCTCTCATCCAGATCACCTTCTGGACCCTCCAAAGCAGATGTAGTATCTTTGGGCAGTTCTTATACACCTTGTAGGGCACTCCACTTGGGCCTGGTGCTGAGCTCGATCTTGCTCTCCTCACCACTTCCTCCACTTCCCTTAGGCGGGGCTCCTTCAGGTCGAAGTGTGATGAAGGCTCTGGTGGTGTTATCAGCGCGTCACATGGACCCAGCGGTTGTTCTCTAATGGAGTCACCATAAGTGGCCTTGAGGTGGCCATTTATAGCATCCTTGGAGCAAGTGAGGCGGCCAGCCCTCTTTTGGCCAAGGAGCTGCTTGGTCAACTTGAATGGATTGGCCAAGAATGCTGCCCTCTTCCTGGCTCTCTCCTTCCGCCTCCTTCTGTGGAACTCTGCCCTCCGTAAGGTCAAGAGTTGTTTGCTTAGGATTGCTCTCAGGTCTGCTAGGCCAGCTCTCTCGACTTCCCCCGCTGACTTGTATTGCCTCTTTAGCAGCCTGAGTTCTTCCCTGAGGCACTGGATTTTCCTTGCTCTGTGGCTTGGAGCATATGCCGATGGAGCAGGCTTGGATGCCTCAGTTCCAAATCGCTTAGCTGCAATGTTCACTATGAGGGTGGTTATTGTTCTCAATCGGTGGTCCACATCCCCATTAGCTGTTACTTCCGGGACCTGGCTTACATCTTCATCAAATTGTTGCCACTCAGCTCTCTTAGAAGATTTGGGCCACTGAATCCTCGGCTGGACCAAAGGGGCACAACCAGTTGTTATGACTGCAGCTTGCTGGCGTTGTAGGCCCTGTGGGTTGTTGAGCGATTCTGTTTCTTGGGTTATGGTGGCAAGTGAGCTGCTGGCAGCCGGTGTTGGCGACACTAGGAGGCTCTGGGCACTGTGGGTTGCCTTCTAACAGTTGATTAAGTAAGGGATCATGTGCATCCATCTGGTCGTTATCGCAGAATAACCCCCAACAGGGTGATCAGGACCCCAACACGCTTATTACACTGATACTTGCCACATAAGTAAATAATTAGACACGAATTATTGATTTGAGTTGAAATATTTGAACGCAAAGCTTCCGTGAAGACAGAAGTTGTGAGCAAGCGGCAAGTTCAACTAGACAGATATTTATGGCAAACGGTGCAGTCATACTACTTATTACACAACATATCAGCACATAAATAATTATGGCGATAAAAGATATTGATTCAAGACAAAACTGTTTTAAAATCTTACCAGCATGTTAGTTATCTTATACAGTGTACAAAACAATCGTCTCAAAATGGCAGCAGCTGCATTTGTATGAAACGAGAGAGAGAGCGAGTCCGCGATACCAGGATGACATAATTAAATAATTGTATACATAATATTGAATCGAGTTTTAACATTTTATGAGCTAACCAAACGCAAAGCTTCCACAAAGAAAAACTGTTCCTAGCAAGAGTACAGCGCTGACTTCAGTTAACCGGATGAGCTTGTGTTATCAGCTTTTACCGGTTGTTATCGAGGGATAACATACCTCGGAATGTCGCGACTGACCAATCAGAATCAAGTATTCCAAAGAGCTGTGTAATAACTGTTTAAAATTCACTTATATCATGGCCACAAGATCATTTCGTTGAGATAAAGACATCCTTATGTCGTGGCCTTGAGATCCTATGTTAAGGGAATGTCATCCTTTTCTTGTGACATGAGTTAAATGCATAAAATATAGCTGCAAACAGCAATGACGGGCTCAAGCCCCTTGGCATCAGTGCACAGCGGGCACTAAAGTAAACAGTCTCTCTGAGAGCAGCTCGGAAGAGAGGGGCGGGGTCAGCAGAGCTCATTAACATTTAAAGGAAAATGCTACAAAAAACGGCTTGATCTGAAAAGAGCTGTTTTTGACAGGGTAAAAAAGGTGTTTTTTTTACACTACCATTGAGAAATTTTAACCAAACTATGTTACAGACTTTTCATTAAGACCCTAAAGAATCATATCAACTTGTGGAAAATGGGCATCCTATGACCCCTTTAACAAAAAAGAAAGAAAAAAGCGTACATGCAGCATCTGCATATACTGTGTTGCTCCTGTTAAAGCACAGTTTCTCTGTAATAATCAAGGGCGTGCTGAATCTAATACTTTTTTTCTGAAGATGGAAAAAAAAGAATTGTTTCTCACATTTTAAAAATATGTTTGTCACGCCCATGGACGGTTTTGGTGTTTGTTTTCCTCTCCCATGTGTTCCATGTTCCCTCCTGTGACCTAGTTTCTCCCTCATGCTCATTAGTTTCATTTATTCCAGGTGTGTCTTGTTAATTTCCTCATCTCGTTCCCTAATGCCGAGTTCACACTGCACGATTTTAGCCCGATTTTTCACTCACCGACAGGTTTTGCGAAATCGCCGACAAATGCCCAACATCGGAGGCAAATCGGTGCTCGTTCACGCGAGTGACAATCACGCAGTGTGAATTATCAAAGACGCGATCTGAGGGAATCAGGGCAGCGGGAAGTTCGGGGAGGAGTTATAGACCAGAATATCAGTATTTTAATAGATATATTAACAATTATATCATGCAGAAACAAGCACAAACATTTGCTTGACCAGCCACAACAGCATAACAGGTAGGCTACTGCAAAATTATTTACCTCCAACTCTCTTTGCAGAACACCCAATCCCTGTTCCCTGAATCTCCCTCCTGCATAATCTGTTTTTCTTTTTTTTTTCCCTTGTAGCTGGAAATCAGCTCACAGACAATTTGCGGGCTATATATATATTTTTAAATAATTCCAGTGTCGCTCGAAAATTCCGGTCTGACGCACGCGGGTTCTCGCGTTATTTCCTTATCACTTCTCGCTCGCGTTTTGTTGCGAAACGTAGTTTGCGGACCAGACAGAGTTGTCGGCGATTCTTCCTATTGTAAAGTCATGCAGTGTGTAAAGACAGAGCTGTCGGCGATTCTTCCTATTGTGAACACAGCAGCAACTGAATGCTACCCCAGATAGTCACGCAGTGTGAAAACAACGGCGATCCGACGAGTTTGAAAATCGTGCAGTGTGAACTCGGCATAAGTAAGCCTTGTGTTTTCCCGAGTCCTGTGTCCTGCCTAAACGTCAACTCCATGTGCTACATGTGTGTTCCTGCCTGTCCTGTGTTCCCCATGGTTTGGATTAAATAAAGACTGTTATTCCAGAAGTTTCCTAGGTCTCTGCGCTCCTTCGTTTCCACACAGTAGCAACCCGTGACATTGGCTACGTTTACATGCAACCAAATAATCCATTTGTAATCGGATTGACGGCTCAATCGGACTGAAAAACCTTCATGGAAATACCTTAATCGATCTGATTGAGCTCAATCGGAATGAAATTTCGATCGGATTGAAGGGGGTGGTTTATTCCTTTTCTAATATGATTGAGAGTGCATGTAAACACTCGATCGGATTGAACCCCGAAACTGAAAGAACTGCGCATGTAACTCTCCTTTCACTCGGCAACTGTGAAGTGGAGCAGGACAACCTCCCACCAGTCCTTGTTTTGGATTCTCATCCACAGGCAACCCGTTTTGGGCGTGGGGAAGGTCATTTTTACTGTGTGATAAATATGAGCAGCACGGCACAGCGGTTTAAATGTATATTACATTTATCCATAAATTAATAAATATAAATTTTGCTGTTAAAAACAAATAAAGAAGCCGTGTAGGAAAGTGGTTATTATGTGCAAACAGTGAGAAACTCTGTATTTGTGCAGTGTGCGCATGTCAAAAAAATTTATTAAGATTTTAAGCTTGTCACATATAATCATGCACATCAACCCGATCACTTTATTTAGCGTTCATGTAAACACTACATTCAGATTCATCAATCGGAATGAATTCAGTCCGATTTAACCAAAAATTGTGCATGTAAACCTAGCCAATGTTGATGATATTGTTAGTTTCAAATAATATTTTTTTCTTAATATAATCTTATTCTTTCACTTCATTTGAACCTTTTACATATCCCCTGTGTCATCTCTGGATTTTTATGTTATAAAGGTACCTGTTTTATGTGCCTTTTGTAGTAAGTGTGTAGTTTTCTGTTAATCAGACCATCTTTCTTCCCAGTGATCCTTGTTTCCTTTTTAGAGCTTGAAAGATTATATGTATTTTATTTGTCTTTAGTCAGATGCAATCAACTCTGGCTTTGATGCAATTAACAGTCTGTGTCATTCAAATTGGGACTGTCCTTCAGATACAGTCAATTGTGTCTATGTAAATTTTATACAATCAACTGTCTGTGTCTGTAAATGTGTAAACCAAATGGCCCATACTGACACATGGCCCATAGGAACAAAAAAATGGTCTACTTCAGTGTTGACTGCGGGGTTGACCAATCTCCTGTGGAACATCCTCACAATTTTGTATTGTTTGTATCCCTTTTATCTTCATGTATAAAGTTCTTTCCCACAGACCGAACTTTGGGTTAAGATATTTAAAGGCCGACACGCTGACATTGCTGCTGAAGATCTGTGCTACACTACTACCTTCAATAAATTCTTCTCCCCACAAGAACTCTGGTCAAGCTTACTTATTTTATGTATTAGAGAAATCTAATACATTGGCAAGCCACCCAAACCTTTGCTCAGCTAAATACAGCAAAATCTAACACCCTCTGTGTATTTACACCCCTTATCGTTTTCCCTTGTCCCCAGTCATTGTTGCTTGTAACTTCTGTTTTAGTTTTGGTCTGTCTCTGTTGTCTGCCCTTTTGTTTTGCCTTGTTCCATTTAATAAATCTTAACACTATAGAGAAACTACCCTGTGCTTACCTGCCTGCCCCGGTGATGCATAACTGGTATCCTTTTGGAATGGGGTCCTTGGAACTCTGAAACCAGAATGAATACTGTATTCAGATCATTCTAAACAAGGGAAAACAAATAAACAAATAAATAATTTTTGGAGTCGTATAAAAAAATGTCCTGGCTCTTCCAAGCTTTATAATGGCAGTGAGTAGTGGTCCAGATTTTGAAGCGAAATGAAGTGCGTCCATCCATCATAAAAAGTACTCCACACAGCTCCAGGGGGTTAATAAAGGCCTTCTGAAGTGAATCGATGCGTTTGTGTAAGAAAAATATCCATATTTAAATCTTTATAAACCATAATCTCTAGCTTCCGCTAACTGTTGTATGCATGTTCACAAGAGAGTGGCGTTCCAGCGGATGACATAGGCGTATAACAAGCTCTGGTGAGAAGTGATAAACGCAGTTTTCTTGCCTTTCCCGCCACTGACCTGATTTTTGCTCTTGTGGATTGATATTAACCCTCTGGGGTCCGAGGGTGTTTTGGGGCCCTGGAAAAGTTTTGACATGCCCTGACATTTGTGCTTTTTTCAGTTGCTTACAAACATTTGAATGTCTAAAGTTTAATAACACCGTAATCAGCACAAACTGGGCTACAATAATATGTGAGCAGCATGTATGTACGTGATTGTGTTTTTGAGAAAACAACGTTTATGCGTGCTTAGTGAAAAACTACAATTTTAAAGTCACTGAAATAAGGCCATAAAACACATACAGAACATTTGATCACAAGACTTTTGAGAACTGATCTTGAAGTCTTTGCGAGTTTTTGCTTCAAAATTATGTGAAAATCATCTTACTCACTCATTCACAGCAAACAATATACTGATTTAACTGTGTGACAAAGTTCGTAGATCAGGAAGAAGGAGGCGGGAACCGACGAACATTTAAACATAATTTAATAACAAAATAAACACAAAACTGAAAATAGAACAAACAGAACCAAATCAACATAAATAGTCCAGGCCTGGTCCTCTCTCGTCCTTTACTGTTGTTACTCCTCCTTTTATGCCGCTTGGTCTTCAAAGAGCTGAGAGGCTCTCACTCGCGGTGCCATGTGTCTCCTGGTGTCTCCTGGCGATGGCTCCTCCGGTCGAGGGCAGCCGGCAGCGAGTCCCCCGTTCTCTGCTCCTCCTCAATCATGGCGGACGACAGCAGGCTCCGGCCTCTTGGCGAATGCTGCCGACTCCTCCGCTCCCTCTCGGACGGCATCCACCCCTCCTCGATCCAGGAGCACGGCAGTGAGCCCTCCATCCCACCTCGTCTTCCATCATTCCAGCACCACCTCCTCGGGCAGCCACTGGCAGTCTCTGCTTCTGCCTGCTGCCGTATCTCCTCAGCACCGCGATCCCCCTCAGCAGCGAGGCCTCTGTCAAGTGTGTCCCTCCTTCCTCCCAGGTTTCGGCACCAATGTAACAAAGTTTGTAGATCGGTAAGAAGGAGGCATGAACCAGCAAACATTTAAACATAATTTAACAACAAAATAAACACAAAACTGAAAATAGACACAAACACAAACAACATAAATAGTCCAGGCTTGGTCCTCTCTCCTCCTTCACTGTCGTTACTCCTCCTTTTATCCTTCCGGAGCTCCTCCGTGGGACTCGAGACCAGTGTGTGACACCGCGCAGGTGTCCCTCATTATCATTCACTCCACCGGCCTCGCTCCGTTCCCATGGCTCTCGGCCCCGCCCCACTCATCACAGTCTGTTTGCAGTTTCTAATAAGTTTCTGAACTGAATAATAGGAGATTCAGCAGGTATTTCTGCACATTAAGTAAACATACTCAATTACTAACGTAACCTCGGTTCTCTGAGATAAGGGAACGAGTACTGCGTCGTTAGACGCTATGGGAAAAGGTAATTTTTTCTCCGATACTGTAGCCTTTTTTTAATAATGCAGTGTAAATGCACGGCCATTGGTTCGTGCAGTGAAAATAAAAACAAACCAATGCCAAGTCAGCGGAGCTGCACAAGCCTACGGCCACGAAGCCCGCCAGAGAGCTCCCATCGAGAGTTCGGAGGTGCAGAGCCCACAGCTCGGGCTGGGGGTGCCATAACATCCTGTTCACCTGAGAGAGGGGGTCCTGCCTCAGGGGAGTGGGCCATGGGGCAGCAACAAGCAGCCGAGACAGCTCAGAGAACCCATGTTGGTTCCTCCAGAGCGGGGCCACTAGGAGAACATTGTGTCCTTGCTCCCTGATTCTCCTGATTACCTGAGGGATCCGGGCAATCGGGGGAACAGCATAAAGGAGGAGGTTGGACCAGTCGTGAGCCAACGCATCCCTTTTCTTTGAAAAATAGGTTGGGCAATGAGATTTGTCTTCTGAGGTGAAGAGGTTGACCTCTGCCTTGCCAAAGATATCCCAAATTCTCTGAACTGTTTGCGGATGGAGCATCCACTCTTCTGAGGGGATGTTGCTCCAGGACAGCATGTCTGCTCCTTGGTTCAATGCTCCCGGCACATGCGTTGCTCTCAGCGAATGCAAGTTGAGCTGAGCCTATACCAAGAGGTGCTCCACCAGAATGAAGAGGCAGCTCGAGGAGAGCCCTCTCTGGTGATTTATATACAATAACACGTCATGCTGTCTGAGAAGACAAGAACGTGGTGACCCTTTTAGGTCTGGCAAAAAGGACTGAAGGCCTCGACACACTGCCAGCATTCCCAGGCAGTTGATGTATAGCCGACCTCCTCTTTCAACCATGGGTCGAAAGCCGGTTTGCCGGTCATCTGTTGAGACAGCCATCCTTCTGCAGACCATTCCCAGAGCCAAGCCCTGATGCATCCACTGAGTGTCTTTCCAAGGAGCCAGAGCTGCAACACAGGCCTGGTCCACCTTGATATACAGGCGTCCGTGACACCAAGTGTGGGACGGAACTTGTGGTTTCAGCCAGTACTGAAGGGGTTGCATATGAAGCAGGCCCAGCTGTAGCACCGGAGATGCAGAGGCCATGAGGCCCAGCATCTTCTGAAATGTCTTGAGAGGGCGAGAGGCTTCAACTCATTTGGACCGAGTCAAAAACCGCCCCCAGGAACGATATCCGTTGGCTGGGGGAAACTGCGGGCCCAGTATCCCAGTATCCACAACAAACACATCCGGCTGCAGCGAGACGTATCCCTCTCCTCTTCCTGTCCCATAGATCAGGACGATGTTGGAGGTGCGGGGTCCAGCGCCATCTTGGGCGGGGGTTCTTGGTGCTTGGGAAACAGGTAGCGTCTAGCCGAGCGGGAGCGCTATCGAGGCTCAGACTTGGGAGATGGCTGGGCCATTGGAGGTGGGGTGACTGGAAACATCTGCTGAGCAGGAGCACTTGGGTAAGAAGTGTCGCATCGCCTGGGATGATTTCTGTGCAGCGGTGAAGCGCGCCGCAAAACCCTCCACCGCGGGTCCGAATAGGCCAGTGGGGGAAACCAGGGAGTCAAGGAAGGGGACCTTATCCGCGTCCTTGATTTCCGTAAGGTTCAGCCATAAGTGGCACTCGAGCACCACTAGGCTGGCCATAGACCTGCCAATCGCCTGAGCCGTGGCCTTGGTCTTCTTTGAACACAGCGCAGTTCTTTTGTCCATGCATCAGAGGAGTTTAGCCTAAAAGACCTGGAGGACCATCATGGAGTGAATCGCTGAGGTGGCTTGTCCAGCCAAAGAGTAAGCTCGTCCAGCGAGGGCTGAAGTCATCCTACACGGCTTGGACGGGTGGGCCACCTTTGCCTTCCATCTGATGGCCGTGGGCGGGCAGAGGTGCGCGGCCACAGACTCATACAGGGGAGGCAGTCTTTCGTACCCCCTCTCTTCACCGCCGTCGATCGATGTGAGGCCGGACAAAATGGAAGTACGCAGTCAAGCAGAGTAGGGGGCATGCCACGACTTGGTGAGCTCATCATGGACCTCCAGGAAGAACGGAGAGGCTCGCTGATGAGGGGCCTGGCGGCACCCGGGCAGGAACCATTTGTCTAGGTGGCTGCAGGTGGGCTCCTCCGGCGGAGACCACTCCAAACCCAGCACCTCAACAGCCTTAGACAGGATGTGGAGAAGCTCGGAGTCAATGCCTGCCTTGTTTTCGCTGGGCTCGGTAGACGGGGTCGATCGTTGAGGCTGACAGCTCCTCAGCATCTGAGGCCACCAATGACATGCTGTCATCCAGGGGATAGTCTTCGCTTCCAATGAATGAGACCAAGTCGCTCGCAGCAGCAGAGGGACTCTGGTCTAGGTGGGAGAAGAGGATGGGAGGAGTCTCTCTGTGGGGAGAGAGCGAGGCACGTGGGGTCTGAGCCAGTGTGTGCTCACTCATCTCAGAGCGCTGAGGTCCTCTGCCCCGCTGTTTTTTCACAGGTTTCTGGGAGGAAGAAAACGGGAGGGCGCAAGAGGCGGGGTCGCTTTCTGAAAAGAAAGCTATCCACGAGCGCAGAGAGACGAGACTCATGTTGCCGCAGTGGGAACACTCCATCTAAGAGAGCGCGGCTTCAGAGTGGTATTTCCCCAAGCAAGAAACGCGCACTCATTGTGACCGTCAGCGGCATGTAAGGGAGCCTTGCATGAGCCACAATAACGGAGCGGCATTTGCATCAAAGCAGAAGAAAATTGCTCTTTAAAATTTGCTCTTTTAAATATCGCCGGATGGCAGCAGGGGATCACTGAGACCGCAGCTGCTGCAGATGCTGAAGGCGGCTTGCGAGAACAGTGAATCAGCCAAGCAGAGAGAGAGGTCTTGATCCGCTGCAAGGCTCGTCAACAGCGAAGGCTTCGAGTGTCGTACAGCGAAGATCGTGGTCGTCGCTGAAGGAGAAGAAATCTAAGGGTCCTATGCCAGAATGCCTGCTTTTGTAGCCAGATGGCCCCGCCCATATTGGCGGGCTTCATGGTTATAGGCTTGTGCAGCTCCGCTGACTCGCCATTGGTTTGTTTTTATTTTCACTACACAAACCAATAAAAATTACTTTTTCCCATAGCGTCTAGTGACACAGTACGAGTGTAGTATCTACAGTGGTGGAGGTAATGAATTACAACTACTCACGTTACTGTAATTATGTAGTTTTTTCGGGAACTTGTACTTTTTTGAGTATATTTTTAAAGCTAAGTACAAATTAAGCAAAATAATCTACTTCGTTACTTTTAAATCATAGTTCATTACTGAGTACGCCCACAATTTTAATTGATATTCAAACCTTTGATGGCACTTCAGTAGCCAATAAAGATATCCGATCGTAAAGGGACCAATAAAAGCCCGGGTAAAGCCACCACTGCAGCAGAAGAAGAGCTGATCAGAGTGAGGGCGCTCAGCGTAATTTATGGACTCAAAGTTTGGAGAAACTAAAATAAATATCTATATTTTGATACCGATACTGAAATATCTGACACGGTTCCATTAGACCTACTCATTTTCCACAGTATCTACCGAATATACACCGATGCAAGCTGCGTCTCTCTCTCCGACAGTGAGTTTGATACGCGTCCGCCTCCTGTCGATTACAGAGTCTGAATGTCCGCACGGGATTGCAGGTATTCCGCATAATTTTAATCATTCCCGCGCAAATGTGGCGAGCACTTTATTGTAACATGAGAACACAGTCATGTAACCACAGAAAACTGGATGCGAGCTCTCAAATAGGCCTAACTTATACAAATGAACTGCCTGTCCTCAGTCCGATATTGCTTGTGCGCACGCAGACTGTGCAATCGCGATCTATCCGTACTTTTAAAGTAGAAATTATTTCTCTTTGCTCCTGGATTAAACTTTGTCAAAAGTTATCAACCATTTAGAATAGATCCACGCCTGATCGATGAAAATCCTACTGTAAATTGTATTGGCTGAAAGTGAAATGCACCAGAAAGTCTTTCAACAATCAAAGATGGAACTTTAATTTCTTTACAATGTAAGTTTATGTCAGCCAGTACTGAAGGGGCCGCATACGAAGCAGGCCCAGCTGTAGCACCGGAGATGCAGAGGCCATGAGGCCCAGCATCTTCTGAAATGTCTTGAGAGGGCGAGAGGCTTCAACTCATTTGGACCGAGTCAAAAACCGCCCCCAGGAACGATATCCGTTGGCTGGGGGAAACTGCGGGCCCAGTATCCCAGTATCCACAACAAACACATTTCCTTCGACACCCGGAACTGAACAGGGTGCTTGGAAGTAGAACCGAGGCTGCTTGGGGGTGGTCCCCACGACTTGGTGAGCTTATCATGGACCTGGTTTGTTTTTATTTTCACTACACAAACCAATAAAAATTACTTTTTCCCATAGCGTCTAGTGACACAGTACGAGTGTAGTATCTACAGTGGTGGAGGTAATGAATTACAACTACTCACGTTACTGTAATTATGTAGTTTTTTCGGGAACTTGTACTTTTTTGAGTATATTTTTAAAGCTAAGTACAAATTAAGCAAAATAATCTACTTCGTTACTTTTAAATCATAGTTCATTACTGAGTACGCCCACAATTTTAATTGATATTCAAACCTTTGATGGCACTTCAGTAGCCAATAAAGATATCCGATCGTAAAGGGACCAATAAAAGCCCGGGTAAAGCCACCACTGCAGCAGAAGAAGAGCTGATCAGAGTGAGGGCGCTCAGCGTAATTTATGGACTCAAAGTTTGGAGAAACTAAAATAAATATCTATATTTTGATACCGATACTGAAATATCTGACACGGTTCCATTAGACCTACTCATTTTCCACAGTATCTACCGAATATACACCGATGCAAGCTGCGTCTCTCTCTCCGACAGTGAGTTTTCTCAAATAGGCCTAACTTATACAAATGAACTGCCTGTCCTCAGTCCGATATTGCTTGTGCGCACGCAGACTGTGCAATCGCGATCTATCCGTACTTTTAAAGTAGAAATTATTTCTCTTTGCTCCTGGATTAAACTTTGTCAAAAGTTATCAACCATTTAGAATAGATCCACGCCTGATCGATGAAAATCCTACTGTAAATTGTATTGGCTGAAAGTGAAATGCACCAGAAAGTCTTTCAACAATCAAAGATGTAACTTTAATTTCTTTACAATGGAAGTTTATGCTAGAAATGTTTTGGAATGGGGTATTTGTCTGATTTGTACATATAAATATCATAGTCTGCCTAACTGCATCACTACATTGAACAGTCATTACAGGTCAAAGTCATCTGATGTTCCATTTATCTAAATGAATAGGCCTAACATACTGTATATGGCTCTTAAATCACTGCTTATAAAAATTCAGTGTTGTCATATTTCGAATATCTCATCTGAATTGAGGTCATTTGTTTTATAATTTTATTACTGAATGTGTACTTGTCTTTTTTTCAAATTTTTTTTAATGGTAATTGATCAATATTTATATGTATGTAAATAAAAGTCTATATTAAAATATGTTCATATAAAGCAAATGTGTCTTTTTAGAAGACTTGGATTAAACTAATTTCAAAGCTTGAAATAATGATTGCCTTGAAAAAAATGGATGGACAAAAATTTTTAAAATATCTTTATGGCAGTATACAGTATGTGTTAGTTTTGTCAATTGTATTGAAAATTAGCAGTCATGAAATCAAAAATGACCCTACTTACTATTTAGTGCACATTACTAGTCTTGTGGTGAACAATTGAACCATGCAAGTCAATACACCGTAAAAAAAATTGTCTGCCTTCGTAATCTTTAATCAAAAACGGAAAATTGGCTTCCGCTCTGGAATGGCGTTCTCGCTCTGATGACGTCAGTTTGACGGCTTCGGGAGAATCCGCTTGTTAAGTCGTGACGTAAGGACTGCTGTTTCTGGGTCTAAGCCTCTACTCATTTCACTTGAGAATACTATCTCAGCAGCCATTTATGAGCATTATTTAATTAATATTGCAGTTTGTTGTTTTCTTGGAGTGTCTGGCAGAGCGTTAGGACCCAGAAGCGGTGAAGCGTGATGTCAGACGTAACAAGCAGATATCTTTAACCACTATCCAACTGTGAATCTGCTATGAGCAAGAGGTGCACCACAATAAAACCCCGCCCTTTATTCATTAATCCGTTTCACTTGGAAATACATCACAACACTGAAGTCAGTTGCAACTTCCGGTTAACTTTGATATTGATATTTTTCAAGGTATTGAAGTTAGAAATTCCTGTATAATGACGACTAATTCACGTACTTTGTCAATAAGATAAAAGTGGGTTTTGTTCAAAGTAGCTATTATCCACATAGATCTTTGATATGAATGAATATTTTTTTGTAATTCATTAAATATTGCCAGCTAAAAAGTAACTAGTAACTAGTACTCTGAGTAGTTTTTGAGAGGAGTACTTTGTACTTTTACTTAAGTACTGTTTTGACACCAGTACTTTTACTTGTAATTGAGTATTATTTCAGCAGTGTAACAGCACTTGTACTTAAGTGCAAATTTTCAGTACTCTTTCCACCACTGAGTATCTAAAGGGAACCCAGAGATGATTCAAATCAATATTTAGGAAGCAAACCTCCCGTATTTTTTTTGCACAAAATAATAAATCGTAGTGTCAATAAAATCATTAATTTAAGCATTTATCGTGTTATAAATGAAAATTAGAGAACTGTATCTCGAATCCAATGATATAGTCTATCATTTACAGCAATAAATACAAATTACCTATTTTCGTCATTTTTATGGCTATCACAACTTTGACGCTCTTTATCTCAGAATTAGATTAGCCGGGGTTTCACAGAGGGGGTCACATATTGCAACACATATTGCAAAACCCACAGATCATAAAATTTATGAATTCTTTCGAGTCTGGATAACAGTGACATCAGAATCAATTAGTCATAAATGTGTGCATGTTGTATGCATATGAGAATTTCATGTTTAGGTTTTAAAATGTGTGTAAATAGGCAACTGCAATTGAAACATCTATACCCTTTTATCACTATGAATTTCATGTTTTTATAGATGCTCACGTGTTATGTATGCATGGGTGTTGACTTCCTGAAGACGATGTGGTGTCCAGCATTGATTTAATGTGCTGTCAGTGCAGTCATAGTACAACTCCATCATGAGAGCACAGTGTCCGGGTGAAATGCCAGATGTCATAGTGGGGACACTATTTAATTTATTACTACCTGTTTTACTACTGACTGGTAAGTTCTGTTTAAAGTTTACTTGAAATCAGTTGGCTTGTTATGAGTTAATCTTATTAATGTAATAAATCTATAAAATGTAGCTTGTTCTTAGCAAAACAGAGGCAAATATCCTGCCATCCGTTGAATATCTTAAGGCATCTGTTCATTTTAATGTGCAGGTAGAAGGACTGAAATGTCTCTGTAGAAACATTTTATGGTGGTTCGTTTGCATTTCTGTACTAACCAATAACTGGAAGCCGGTATTATTTTCTAGACAAACAGTATCTACCACTCTACACTCAATGTAAATACCATCTTTCCATTTCCATTTTTACACTTACTGTAACTTATCTGAGTAACATTTTGCTTTGCTTATCTAGCATTAAGAGCTGCTTATGATCAAAATTATTTTGGTCAAGATTGAGACCATAATCATTTAATACTCACTCATTTAAATATCATGCATTTATTACAATTAAAAAAAATTAACAGTGCATTTTATCGAAGTTTAAATCTAATTTAAAACATGCCAGTAATTGTTGTAGAAAAAGAGAAGTCTTTGTCAACATTGTGTGCATCCCTTTTTTGTGACTTAAGCTAACAGTGCATGTGGCAATGCGTTCAACAACAACTTCAGGGCAATCAAACAATTCATGTATCTTATAGCCACAGTAATTTCTTAATTGTCAGGAAATGCAAAAACTAAAATGGAGTTCAAGTCAAGTCACCTTTACTTCAATAGCTCTTTATACAATACAAATTATAAAAGCAGCTTCACTGTGATAAACAGGGCAATTACAGAACCAATTATGGAAGCTCATAGGGCTGCACAATAAATCATATTTTAATCGTGATCATAATTTCTGCTTTTCTGCATTATTGTTAGCAATATTTGCCCTCTGGGTATTTATCCTAAAGAAGTTATTTATCCTGAGAAGTGGTACAAATGGCCTCACCACACATCCAAAGATGGGCAGGGATGTGTACACAAGTAGCAAAGGAACACAAAAATGCTGATGGACTGAGCAGGTTGCCTTTGACAGAAAAAAAGTGGAGACTTCAGTGAAAGAGGTAATACTGCTGGAGGAAAATGATGCAGCATCTGTGAATAATGAGGAAATGGACAGATAAAGATGCTGTTTTAGCACAAGAGAATATGTTCTCAGAGGATGGCCAAAGAGACTGGCAAAATAATCAAATTTTCAGAACGTACCTGAAAAAAAACACACACACACACACCATTTTCAGTGTACAGGGAGGCTGTGTACTATGGGGTGTACACGTAGTAACAGAAGAAGTCAAGATTAATTTTTTGACCAATAAGTCATTAATAACTAAACCTCTGTTAATTCTCAATAAGAGCTTCTGTAGATGTCTGACAGAAATAAAGTAAATCTGGTTAGAAATGAGTGAAGCTGGTGATGCTGTTTGTGGAGTTGTTTAATCATCCTCTGCTGAGTTTTTGAGAGATTTAATGTCTTTTTTTATTTCAGTTGATTTCATCTAAGGCTGTGGCTAAAGTCAGTTGTAGTTCATGTGTTTCTCTTTTCTTCAGTGATTCTGCTTGTTAACAGCAGGTGTTCATCACTAATGCTCAGTTATCACTTAATAAATCATTTAACTATCTCATTAACGTTAACTCTGCTTCAGTGTTATTTTAACACTATGTAGAGTGGGACCAAATGTTCTCTGAGCAGAGTTGAATTAACTCTGGGGATTTTGCTGTGTGAGTATAAGCTGTCAAAGGCCACTGAGATCAAAATACAAACTATTTGATATGATAGTAATCAGATTTTTAACTCAGAGCATTGCGTGCCTAATTACTAGTAATGCATTCTCAGAATATTATTATTAATATAATCTGCAATCAGATAAGTCAAGACAAGTCACCTTTATTTGTATAGCGCTTCATACAATACTGATTGTGTCAAAGCAGCTTTACAGTGACAAACAGGAAAATAGTTGGTCAATAATGCAAGAAGACAAAAGAGATAAAAGATAACTTTAAAATAACTTTCATTAATAAATCATTAACAAACATTACATAATGCTTAACATATAGCTATAGCTAGAAATATAAGATAATGTTCTTGTCAATGTTTACTAATGTACTTATTAAAAATTACCGAATAAATAACAGATAAATATTTATTGTAAATTGCAATGTTAAACTTTCAATTCATACGATTATGCACTTTTAAAAAATCTACAAATTATTTTAACAAAACTTCTACAATGATTACGAGCTTATTTGTTAATGTAATTTTGAATGCTAACAAATGTCATTAAGTTTCAGTTCACATATTACCTAATGGTAATTTTTTACAAAAAAATAATAAAAAAAGCTTAAGTAATTTTAAGCACTTCACAAACTATTCATGTTAACATATTATTCAACTCAAAATCAAAGTCTGTAAAGATCATATATTTGGTCTTTGATGGTTATGTAGACTTGGACTATTTTCACATCTTAACATATCATTTATTAATTATTTGTTCATGTTTTTGCAGTACCCAATCTAAAGTGTAAACTATTCATCATTTGTAAAGGTTTATAAATGATTACTAATCATTAGTACTTTTATGAGCAGTCATCTCCATGGCAAAATGTGTCCCGAATGACCAGAATTCACCCCTATTTTCACATCTTTAATAATAATCATTTATTGATCATTTATTCATGCTTTTGCAGTAGTCAATCTAAAGTTGAAACTATTCATCATTTGTAAATGTTTATTAATCATTCAGTTCCTTTATAGACATGTAGCTGCTGTAACAGCGTTTGTGTTAAGAATGGTTAGTTAAGTTTAGCTTTCTAAAGACATCACACACATTGTAATTTGGGTGCAAAACATGTTTTAACTGCCTCAACACCTATATTAGTATACTATTGTGTATCATTAAACAGAATATTCCTTGAATCATACATCAACAGGAGAAAACAAATCAAATTTTTAAGAAAATACTTGTTCATTTATCAAAACAATGTAATATAAACAGATTGAACAGTGTTTTCTTAATTTGACCCTGTACACTTCTGACACTTTAACCAACCCTTAAACCTACCCATACCACCAAACCAGTCCCTAACCTTACCCGTATCACACCTCAATAGCAGCAAAATTGTTGTGTATTAACAAAAGCTTTTAGTCATTGTATAACATGTATTAAAATCATTTGAAGATTTTCAAGAAGTGCATGAATTGAAAGTTTAATAACATTTGTAAGTATTTTAATTTACATGAAATAATTATCTGTAAACCATTAGGTAATGTTTAATAAGGTTATTAGTTCACCATAACAATGTTGCTTGTTGTTTCTAGCTGTTTGAATATTAACTAATGATCTTTTAAGCATTATATAATGTATGTTAATGATTTATTAATGAAAGTTATTATAAAGTGTTACCGATAAAAGAGTATAATAATCCAATGAAATACCATTTCCATTCTGAAGACAACAATTACAAATGAATAAGTTACTTAAAAATGTAACTAATTAAGCATTAAATGGGGGTTCCATTCTACCTGGCCTTTTTGTGTCCGTTTTTTTTTTTGTGTGTGTGTAAACAGTGTTTAACACAGTGTATATTATTAATCAGTATACTTATTTATCTTTTCAAATTATTTTATGCATTCATTTAAATTTGTGTAATTCTTTTTAAAAATATTGACATAAAAAGTAAACAGAATATTAATAAATATGTTCTAATATTACAGTCATAACTGTATTAAGTTTAGATATGATTTTGCAGTTGTCCTGCAGGTGACTGAATTACACTGATTTTCAAGTACCACTTAAGTTCTGTCGCTTTTTGGAATCAGCTTGTATGTTTTAGATGATTTGTATGATTAATTCTACGATCTACTTAGGCTTAAAATTAGGGCTGCAATTAACGATTATTTTCATTATTGATGAATCCTGGCTGAGGCTGGACCTCTTTTTGCAAGCTATGATGCCTGCAGCAGAGAAGAGGTGCTCAGATGTTTTTGAGGTGTGAGGATGAATAGGTGGATTATGCATAGGTGGGTTGTTTTGACCTCCACCAATGCAAAGGTTTTTCCTCCTTGGCAAGGGGCCTCTCAAAAAAACAAGCCTGAACTTCGTTTCTACCGTGGCTGGTGATGTCCTCCTCAGCTTGCTCCTCTTTATGTTCTTCCTCACTGCTGCTTGCCCACTCATAAACACAGTTGCACATTCAAAAGTCTGAAGAGCAGTAGAAAGCCCTACCAACAGACTCCACAGGCCAGGTTTTTATGATTATTTTTCTTTCTTGTTTTCTCGTGATCACGACTTAATTTTCTTGTGATCTCGACATAACAAAAGTTGTTTTCGATTGTTTGATTTTTAAAACACAATGCATCATGAGTCTACTGTTGCTATAGTAACGAATGCAACTTTGAGGCCTTGCGCTCTTATACTGAGTTGTGGATATTTCAGCAAATTTTGCTTTGCTTAGTAATAACAAAGACTATAGAATACCCAAGACGTGTCAGTCGTATAGTTTTGAATGGGGAAAAATGCAACGCTCTATATGTGTGGCTGAGCGCCTTCAGAAGGATTCAGAGCATAGGTGGAGTTTCACATTTTTGCCCGGGGGAGGCACCTACTGGCAGAGAACGAGCTCTGATTTTTTTTACATACCATATATACCATATTTATACATACACATAAAGTATGGGCTGTTTCGGCCCTGTAGCTTTCTCCCCGAGGTCGTTGACGTATCCAGATGCGGCTGCGGGTTGAGCGACACAGTGGTTGTACCGGTGCTGCAGGCTCCAGGGCCGGGGACAGTACAACAACTTCCGTTATGTCGAGATCACAAGATAAATAAGTTGTGATCAGAAGAAAACAAGAAAGCAAGAAAAGAAAAAAACCTCTTATGACTTCCATAGTCATATTTATTTGATTTTTTAAATTGTATTTACATATCAGATAAATTTATGAAAACACAAAACTGTATATTATACTTATTCTGACCTGTACTTATTAAAATGTATAAAAGAATATATGATCATACTAAATTTTATATTTATAAAATGTATTATTATTATTATTATTAAATATATTTTAAATGATTTTCACTTCCTTACAAAAACTTCTTGCTGGACAACTGTGTAAGACCTAGTTGTTTGAACGATATTGGTATAGAATAAAGATTTAAAATTACAAATAATTTGTATTTTAGGGGCTGCACTGTGGTCCTTAAACAGAACCTTCTAATATGTCACCAAAATGATTCTTGTTTTAAATATGCCTGACAAGACTGGCATACAGTATCAACTTTTGTTACACTGAATGACATTTTAGTGGGATCATGTCATGTTCTTCAAGAGACCTTACCATTTTGTTCTAAAACATAACCAAAATTTCATGTTGGACGTATAACTGTGATTTTTATTACATACATTAGTACATGTAGTACATTAGTACTAGCCTACAAATTGATGCCATGACTAAATAACTCTACAAGACAGCTGTAGTAACAGAAGCTGAGCCTTTTTGTTAGAGTTAGTTTCACATTATCTGGATTAGCGTAGTATCATAGAAAAGCATAGTAGCAGAAAGAAACAATAAAATAATGACGCCAAATGCATACCACTATATTCCTGTGTCTCTGTGTTTTTTTTTTTTATACTTATACTGTAATTACTTTCCCCCAACAGCAATATCACTGAGGTACAATGGGCTATCAGTTGTGTATCTCCTGTTCCTTCTGTCCGTACCACTGTTTCCCAGTCCAAACTTGGCTTCCATGAAGGGTAAGTAATGCTTGAGTAATGAATAATGCTTTATCTTTATCTAATAAGCAGTGTTGGGAAGGTTACTTTGGAAATGTAATAGGTTACAGATTACAAGTTACCCTATTTAAAATTTAAAGTAATTTAATTACTTTATTAAAGTAATGTAACTAAGAAATAAAACAGTTATCGTATAAACGTGTCCTGTTCTGTGTCCTTGTAGCGGGGTGAATGAGACCACAGACACAGAACTGTGGGAAGTCCCCCCAGGAGGGTGCTTTATTTATACGTGGTGCTCTTCGTGCGCAGGTGAAGCGTCTGGGCAGGGGGGTCACACGGTGCTCGGGGAGGTGCGTCACTCGGTGCTCGTGCAGGGCTGCTGATCACTCGTCCGGAGGGTCGCTGGTCTCTACACAGGAGGAGAAGAAACAAAACAGACATTAGTCTCCGCCTGGAGCTCCTCTTCCACCTCCTCCCCTGTGTGCCTTCTCTCCTGGCTTTAAGGCCTGTGGGAACGAGCTCCAGCTGCGCCAATCATCCCTCACAGGTGGCGGTAGTTTGTGATTGGGGTGGGAGCGGCGTTTCCAGGGCGACGCTGATTTGGAACCGGGATACCCGCCACACCTAAACTCCTGAAATATTGGTGTCTCATATTTTAGAGCAGTTAATGCAATTTGGGAAAGTAATCAATTAAATCTGTGTATGTGTTTAACATTTGCATAAGTAACTGTAATTTAATTACATTTTT
Organism: Sinocyclocheilus rhinocerous; assembly: GCF_001515625.1. Taxonomy (NCBI): domain Eukaryota; kingdom Metazoa; phylum Chordata; class Actinopteri; order Cypriniformes; family Cyprinidae; genus Sinocyclocheilus; species Sinocyclocheilus rhinocerous. The sequence goes on from NW_015665058.1 coordinate 277,844, forward strand.
TTCTCAGTAACTGTAACTGATTACAGTTACATTTTTTTTTGTAATTAAATTACACAATTTCGTTACATGTAACTAGTTACTCCCCAACACTGTTAATAAGGTAATGTCTAAGGTAGTGTAATATTTAGTAAAAGCTTTTCTTACAGAGAAGATGAGGGACACGCGGGAAGTAGGGGTGCTGAGGGGGCTGCAGCACCCCCTGTTTTCACATGGTTGCAAATGCAACGCCAAGTTTGTTCATTTCAATTTATTCAGTTTTAGCATTTAATAATTTATTTGTAATGATCTCTGAAATGTAAATTGTGGGCCATAATAAACCCATGTTTATCTTTATAAACATGATTAATTTAACTTGTGATGTTTTCTATATGTGATGATTAGCCTAATCCTCATGAACACGTGACGCTAGCACGTGGTATCAGACATGAACTGTACAGAATGCGAACAAGATACAATTTAATACAAGGAGATAATGGCGCAAAAGCGAATTTCAGATTTTTTTAAATGCCCATCCCAGCAAAAACTTTCCAAAATCGGCATCCAAACAACCCCAGCACGAGCACTGACGTAAGTGAACCAGCCCCCCCAAACCTCCCCCCACCCTTCACCCAACACGGACACACACAGCACCCCCAACCGAAAACATCTTCCCGCGCCCCTGTATTATACATATACACGCTGATATGTGTTATTTTAGTTTATCTTTGTTAAAAATAAGAACAAAGATGCAGATAATAAACAGTAGAACAAATACAATATAAGAAAGATACAAATGAAATAAACAGTGCTTTACATTTTCAAGTACAGTAGGCCTATTTCACAGTAGCATTCAAGTAAGAAATACAGAAATTCAAATATAAAAAAGAGAGAATATCATACATAAAAATAAACAGTAAATATGCTTTGATTCTTACTAAAGCTACTAAAATTATTCATTCAAAAACAATTAGATTTAAAAAATAGTTTTTGTTTTTATGAATTGATGCAGAATCATTCATGTCAGCATTGTGATGCATAGTAAAAACTGATTTTTCCACAGCTCTACCTCTGACTAAGATCAGAACTAGCGAGTTTGTGACCATGAGATCCTGACCGACCAGTGTGAGACAGTGCACAGTGCAACACTGGGTCCCCATTGAATGAATAACTAAATTGATAGCTATCTCGGTCTACATTTTACAATAATTTAGAATAATTTAGAATTACACGAATCACTAAACAATAAATTAACAAATTAAGTCAACTTTACAGAAGCATAAGTAAAAGACCTAAACACAGTATACTTTCACCCATGCTGTCTTTGAGCCAGTGGGTGGTCCTTACACTTTAGACAAGAGAACTGATGGAACCACCAATACTGCATTTGCCTGAGGCCTCATTTATAATATAGATATAACAAGATATAATACATTTAAATGTAAATGTACAATTATTTCCCTAAATAAATGAAAATAATTTCTTACAAATTAATTGTAAAACTTCTGTACAAACTTGGAAAAAAAGTTCCTGTTCCTGATACTGTAATATCACACCCTTCTTTATTTTCTCAAACCATGTTAAGGAAGAAGACATGTTTCTGTTAGCTGTTTCAGCTCAGTATTTCATGGTAAAGTGGTGGTCCTGTAGTGCAAATAACCATTATATTACATTGGCTTCCATGACCTTGGCTCAAGCCATCCTCTCTAGAGATGACTACTGCAGGGCAGTGGTGGAGGTAACGAATTACAAATACTCACGTTACTGTAATTACAGCACCCCCAACCGAAAACATCTTCCCGCGCCCCTGGAGAAGATAAAAGAGAAAATGTATATGTTGTAGTGTTCTTTATCAGTTTAATGAGACTTATGTATATACAGTTAAACTGTTACAGTAGTAGCAAAAACTCTATGCATACATTTATAATAATGACTGTGGAGCATTCACAAAATTGCTGCAGAAATGAGTTAAAGTAAATGGATATGCACATTTGTTTTTGTTGTAGTGATTCACGTCACCCAGTATATTTTTGTTTGGTATTCTTCTCAATTCAGCAAATACTGTTCTAGCCATCTCATCAATGATGCATTACAATAATTACATAGAGTTGTGCTGTCAGCAGAGTTAAGCTATAGAGATTACCTTCAAGTGGACATTTGGTTGAGTGCTTTATAGATCCATACAATCATGTCAGACATTTTCTCACTTATTTCCATTTATTTCCTCTGTCCTCACTTTAAACTAATTTAGCCTTATAACACACACACACATACACACCTATTCCATCTTTTCACACTCCCTTTCAGTGTTTACTGTAAAATGTAAGTAAAGGATAGTATGATTGTGTAAGGTCTCAGCTTAAAAAAAGATGACATAATGCTTTTAGTAAAAATTAGACAATCCTGAAACACATTTGCTGCATCAGCTGAGTGTTTTCACAAATATAATGGGTTTATTGCTAAATAATCAAAATCTAACACTTTATCCAAGCAAGACGATAAAGCATTCTCATTTCCCATACATTTACAAGGACTAATGACTTATATCCTGTGGGGTAAAAGCACAGGATCAAACAGCGATAATTAACAGACAGAGTTTGCAGTGTTAGCATTTTTACAAAGTTGTATTATAGTTTATATATATACAGTGTGTATACATATATATATATATATATACATATGATATGTGTTATTTTAGTTTATCTTTGTTAAAAATAAGAACAAAGATGCAGATAATAAACAGTAGAACAAATACAATATAAGAAAGATACAATTGGCTCTGGCTTCGGCCAATTGTTATTGACTTACATTTCAAAATAAAACGTTATAAATTAAACATTGTTTCTAGTTGATCTAAAATAAAATATGCTATATAAATAAATATTCTCCGTTTACTCTATCGCTTTGTTCCAAGCAACGGTGACGTCCCGGGGCTCGAAATTCGCAGGGTAGGAGGGGGTAGTGACGCTGGGTGTAACTAAAAAGGTGCCATTGTCTGGTGAGGTCCGGTTGGGGAGTTACGGGACAGTCTCATATCACATAATCTTATTAACTGTTTATCTCCTGAACTGCAACTTTCTTTACCACGCTATTCAGCGCCAATCCCGCCGTGCAGTCA
>NW_015665058.1:281050-282172 GCF_001515625.1 Sinocyclocheilus rhinocerous
GCAGGGGAAAGATTTTACTCTATCGCTTTGTTCCAAGCAACGGGGGCATCCCGGGGCACGAATTTCGCAGGGTAGGAGGGTGTAGTGACGCTGGGTGTAACTAAAAAGGTGCCATTGTCTGGTGAGGTCCGGTTGGGGAGTTACGGAACGGTCTCATATCGCATAATCTTATTAACTGTTTATCTCCTGAACTGCAACTTTCTTTACCACATTATTCAGCACCAATCCCGCGGTGCAGTCAATTTCACTGGTTAAGGTTAGGGTCAGGTGTGGGGTAGGTTTAGGGGTTAGCATTTTTTGTAGCATAGTGTAGGAAATCAACACTTTAATTGACACAACCAATAAAAACTTTAGAATCAGCTTTGGGGCGGAGTTTACACTGAAGTGGATTGGGGAAAAAAATTGCGCATGCGTGTCATGTCTGTCAATGGGAGGAAGCCACGCCCTAGCTCCCACCCCGTTTTGGAGTTCCCGCCCCCATTTGGAGATCTCCAGGCTGCAGTTATACCCTTCTCGTTTTTTCGGGTCTTTTTTGAGTATATTTTTAAAGCTGTACTTTTACTTGTACTTACTTACTTGCACCTTTGACGGCACTTCAGTAGCCAATAAAAATAAGATAAAGATCGTGAAGGGACCGATAAAAGCCCTGATATCTGAACCGTGAAAAGCGCCGCTGCAGCAGATTTGAAGAGCTGATCAGACAGTGAGGGAGCTCAGCGTAATTTATGGACTCAAAGTTTGGAGAAACAAACTACTAGTAATGGTAGTGTTATCATAAATATCTATATTTTGATACCGATACTGAAATATCTGACACGGTTCCATTACTCATTTTCCACAGTATCTACCGAATATAAACCGATACAAGCTGCGTCTCTCTTTCCTCTCCGACAGTGAGTTTGACACGCATCCGCCTCTTGTCAATTACAGAGTCTGAATATCCGCGTGGGATTGCAGGTATTCCGCATTATTTTAATAATTCACGCGCAAATGTGGCGGGCACTTTATTGTAACATAGGAACACAGTCATGTAATCGCAGAAAACTCGATGCGAGCTCTCAAATAGGCCTAACTTATACAAATGAACTGCCTGTCCTCTCACTCCGATATTGCTTGTGCGCA
>NW_015665058.1:282217-282298 GCF_001515625.1 Sinocyclocheilus rhinocerous
CGTGCCTGACTGCTACTGGAAATTTTATTGGCTGTAAGTGAAATGCACCAGAAAGTCTTTCAACAATCAAAACAATCAAAG
>NW_015665058.1:283530-322086 GCF_001515625.1 Sinocyclocheilus rhinocerous
CCTTCACCCAACACGGACACACACAGCACCCCCAACCGAAAACATCTTCCCGCGCCCCTGGAGAAGATAAAAGAGAAAATGTATATGTTGTAGTGTTCTTTATCAGTTTAATGAGACTTATGTATATACAGTTAAACTGTTACAGTAGTAGCAAAAACTCTATGCATACATTTATAATAATGACTGTGGAGCATTCACAAAATTGCTGCAGAAATGAGTTAAAGTAAATGGATATGCACATTTGTTTTTGTTGTAGTGATTCACGTCACCCAGTATATTTTTGTTTGGTATTCTTCTCAATTCAGCAAATACTGTTCTAGCCATCTCATCAATGATGCATTACAATAATTACATAGAGTTGTGCTGTCAGCAGAGTTAAGCTATAGAGATTACCTTCAAGTGGACATTTGGTTGAGTGCTTTATAGATCCATACAATCATGTCAGACATTTTCTCACTTATTTCCATTTATTTCCTCTGTCCTCACTTTAAACTAATTTAGCCTTATAACACACACACACATACACACCTATTCCATCTTTTCACACTCCCTTTCAGTGTTTACTGTAAAATGTAAGTAAAGGATAGTATGATTGTGTAAGGTCTCAGCTTAAAAAAAGATGACATAATGCTTTTAGTAAAAATTAGACAATCCTGAAACACATTTGCTGCATCAGCTGAGTGTTTTCACAAATATAATGGGTTTATTGCTAAATAATCAAAATCTAACACTTTATCCAAGCAAGACGATAAAGCATTCTCATTTCCCATACATTTACAAGGACTAATGACTTATATCCTGTGGGGTAAAAGCACAGGATCAAACAGCGATAATTAACAGACAGAGTTTGCAGTGTTAGCATTTTTACAAAGTTGTATTATAGTTTATATATATACAGTGTGTATACATATATATATATATATATACATATGATATGTGTTGTCAATTACAGAGTCTGAATATCCGCGTGGGATTGCAGGTATTCCGCATTATTTTAATAATTCACGCGCAAATGTGGCGGGCACTTTATTGTAACATAGGAACACAGTCATGTAATCGCAGAAAACTCGATGCGAGCTCTCAAATAGGCCTAACTTATACAAATGAACTGCCTGTCCTCTCACTCCGATATTGCTTGTGCGCACTCAGACTGTGTGCAATCGTGATCTCTTCGAGCTTTTAAAGTAGAAATAATTTCTCTTTGCTCTTGGATTAAACTTTGTCAAAAGTTATCAGAATAGATCCGTGCCTGACCGATGAAAATGCTACTGGAAATTTTATTGGCTGTAAGTGAAATGCACCAGAAAGATGGCTCTTAAATCACTGCTTATAAAAATTCAGTGTTGTCATATTTTGAATACCTCAAACTGAACTGAGGTCATTTGTTTTATAATTTTATTACTGACTGTGTACTTGTCTTTTTTTGTAAATTCAATTAAGTTTGAAATCAAATTTGAAATCAAACTTCCTTGTGCTGTAAGCTTTTGCAACAAAGTTACTCTATTTTAAAGACACAGATACACAGAATGAGCAAATGTTTAAGATTGAGATTTTTGTAATGGTAATTGATCAATGTTTATATGTATGTAAATAAAAGCCTATATTAAAATCTGTTCATCATATAAAGCAAATGTGTCTTTTTAGAAGACTTTGATTAAACCAATTTCAAAGCTTGAAATAATGATTGCCTTGAAAAAAACGGATGGACAAAAAAAATGTAAAATATTAAAATATCTATATGGCAGTATACAGTATGTGGTAGTTTTGCCAATGGTATTGAAAATGATTAGTCGTCATGAAATCAAAAATGACCCTACTTACTTTTTTAGTTCACATTACTAGTTCCTCTTCAGGAACTCGAGCTGCGTCGGAATACACTTTGGGAACGCCTTCTGTGACCACGCTCTGAATCACATGTGAAATCAGTCCAATAGCTGGGCGAGACGTCACAGGCGGGAGCGGAGCTCGCGCAGTCGTCTCTCGGGGGGCGGATTGTGCTTTTTCCGCTGTTAAGCGCTCTGCTCTGCTGAGGCACGGCAGCGACTGAGATCGCGGGGATCGCACATGATCTAGCAGACGGGTTGGAGACGGCTCTTCCTATCTCCACCTGTGTTCCCTAGATCTAGAGCTCGTTCTCGAGGCTTGGAAGCCCGCGCTGCGGTTCTTCCCCCTCTGAGTGAGTGCTGCGGCCATCTTTCTCTGAGGAGATTGATGTTGTTTGTCTGACTGAGCGGCTCGCGCGCTGCTGAGGCAACGCATATATTACATCATTTTGGTTTTTGATGTGAATCTTACTACACCAGACCGTATAAATGCAATCAAACAACCTCGTCTGGTTGTTTGATTGCATTTAATTCTGAGGAATAAAATGAAGTATTTGTCTGACTATGCGAAGTTAGATATACAGGGGCTCTTGGGATAAAAATTTCTCGAGTGAGAGCCCGCATTTACCTCTCTTCCTCTGAGGAGGTTGAGGCGGTTAGCAGGGGCTGCTGGGCGGAGCAGTCCCAACCTACCGTGTTCCAGCCCCTCATTCTGGGGGCCTCACTTCTCGTACTCCGCAGAGTCTAGAGTCAGAGTGGCGCTCCCAGGCCGAAGGCTTCTAGCAGAAGGCGGGTCTGCGGACCGTCATTCTCGCTCGGTCTGCCAACCCTGCCGTGTTCTAGGGTGCAGCGGTCTCCGGCGAGCGCTTCTCTCAGTTACCGCCCGGAAACGTAGCGGTACTAAGAGGCTCGCTACCTCTACGGAGGTATCTAGAGCAGCTAGTTCGGCCGTCCTCTGCCGGTGTGCCGCTTCAGGGCACACCAGAGATCAGTCTCGAGAGTAGCCCCGTTCTGGCCGGGCCGAGTATGGTTCTCGGGCCTGATTTCTCTCCTCGACGGCGCTCTATGGGAGATTCCCATCAGGAGAGATCTCCTCTCACAGGTGGAGGGCACGTCCCCGCCCGGAGCTGTGGAAGCTGTGGGTGTGGCCTCTGAGGAGGCACAACTCATAACATCAACTGAGGTTGTTGAGACCATCCTCCATCCAGAGCTCCCTCTTCTGTACTTCTGTACTGAAACTGTACTTCTGTGGAGACCGCCGGCCCGACCCAGCTAACTGCCCGTTTGGTACAGTTCTGGACCATTCAGTGGGAAGACACCCTCTTCTTAGACGTTTCCTCTGCGGTGTGCTGAGGCCGAGACCTCCGGCCAGAGAAGCTTATGCTAAGTGGTGGATCAGGATGCTATTACATAGCCTCGAGTTCTCTGATCTCCCCTCTCCTTGGGGGTCAAGGCTCCCTCCTCCAGAAGTTGGCCTTTGGGACGGCGGGCCCCGCCTACATTAGCCACTCCTGGCTCCCCTTTCTCTCGCCTTAGTTGTGCCCTTCCACACTAGGCAGAGATTTACAAGTCTGGCGGCGTGGGCATTCTTGTTCCCAAAGCGTATTCCGACGCAGCTCGAGTTCCTGAAGAGGAACGTCTCAGGTTACGTATGTAACCATGGTTCCTCGAGGGAACAAGACGCTGCGTCTCAGTGCCATAATTCCGGCATCCCTGCCGGCGCTTGCTTCATTCCTGAAGCTGACGCCGGCTCCGCCGCACGTGCTTTTATAGCTTCCTGGCCATGACGTCACCCGCCTGTGACGTCTCGCCCAGCTATTGGACTGATTTCACATGTAATTCAGAGCGTGGTCACAGAAGGCGTTCCCAAAGCGTATATTCCGACGCAGCATCTCGTTCCCTCGAGGAACCATGGTTACATACGTAACCTGAGACGTTTTGTGGTGAACAATTGAACCATGCAAGTCAATAGTCAATACACTGGAAAAAAAATTGTCTGCTGTCGTAATCTTTAATCAAAAACTGAAAATTCGCTTCCGCTCTGGAATGACGTTCTGGCTCTGATGACGTCAGTTTGACGGCTTTGGGAGAATCTTCTTGTTAAGTCATGATGTAAGGACTGCTGTTTCTGGGTCCAAGCTTCTATTTATTTAACTTGAGAATACTATCTCAACAGCCATTTATGAGCACTATTTAATTAATATTACATATTTATGCATTAAAAAATTTGCTGTGCACACTGCAGTCTCCGTGCTCACAGGGTCTCAGACACTAATATTTTAGCTGAATCACTATCAGGCCATCTGGGATTTCAGTATGGAGATATAGGTTAGGGTTATAATTTTTCAGTATTACATGACATCGTGAGTGTGTATATGCACAGTTTGTTGTTTTTTGGGGGGCGTCTGGCAGAGCGCTAGGACCCAGAAGCGGTGAAGCGTGATTTTATTCAATATTCCGTTTCACTCAGAAATACATCACAACACTGAAGTCAGTTGCAACTTCCGGTTCATGGGTACTTTCATATTGATATTTTTCAAGGTATTGAAGTTAGAAATTCCTGTATCATGACCACTAATTCACATACTTTACATACTTTGTAAAAGTGGGTTTTGTTCAAAGTCTATTATCCACATAGATCTTTGATATGAATATTTTTTATATTTTTTGTAAATAAATATCGCCGGCTAAAAAGTAACTAGTAACTAGTACTCTGAGTAGTTTTTGAGAGGAGTATTTTGTACTTTTACTTAAGTACTGTTTTGACACCAGTACTTTTACTTGTAATTGAGTATTATTTCAGCAATGTAACAGTACTTGTACTTAAGGTACTTAAGTCAGTACTCTTTCCACCACTGCTGCAAGGATTGTCTTCTTTTGGGCCATCATCAGGCACCACAGGCACCAATAAACCATTGTAAACAGACTTGTTTAGAAGCCCAGGTACTGCTTAGGGCATCTGCCTTATTACGACTTCTGGAGTGTGGATGTTGTGGACCATTATATGGTCTGACCTGGGGGTTAGCAGAGAATACATCAGTGAACTCATGGATCAGATGATTAGGATCATGCTTCTGGGCTGGGGGAAGCTAGAGAAGGTGATTTATTTATTTTTTTTTGTAAGAAGTATCAGGCGGTTAGTGAAGGGACTATGAATTGTCAGTTGTGTGTTGGTGCCAAAAGGTTTCCAGATTTGACATATATGCCATGCTGTGGGTGTTGAAGTTAAATGGGAGTTTTAAAGTTTCAAAATAGACTGTGATAAAATCATGACAGTATGACTAAAGGAATGCAACAATCGTTTATTCTGATAATCATTTACATTTATTCATTTGGCAGATATATTTATCCAAGATCAACTCTCACATTAGATTGTAGTGCAGGGGTAGCCGACCTTGTTTCAGGAGGGATACATTCCAGCAGACTTCAGCTCCAACCCTGCAGACTTCAGTTCAACACACCAGCCTATTATTTTCAAGTAATTCTGAACTGGCAGATTCTTTGAACGAGGACTCAGTATCAGAAAGATGCTGAACTGAAACTTTATTGAGAGTCACTCAAAAACAAAACAAATGGCAGGTTTCGTACTAGCTGCTCTAGGTGACAGCAGCGGCAATCCATTTTTCTGCTGTAAAGTTGGGCATTTTAACATGGGGAGTCTATGGGACTGATCATTTTTGGAGCCAGCCTCTAGCGGCCAGTCGATGAATTGCAGTTTTAGTCACTTCCATGTTGGTTTCACGAGAGAGACCGGAAGATTGTCGCTTGATGCCAATGTAATATAATGGTTCCTTGTACTCCAGGAGTACGACTTTACCATAGCTTCTCTCTTGCATGTTCATGTGTGGTAAGATGATTTGAGAAAAATAAAGAATAGTCTACTTAGGAATTTTTTTTTTCTGTGCGCACGAAAGTTTAATAAATAATCTGTAGGAAATTTAATGATTGTGATTCAAGGGAATGTAAGCGTCTGCCAGACGGCACTGTAGCAAACAGGTGGTGAGCAGTCTGATTGAGTATTATTTCAGCAATGTAACAGTACTTGTACTTAAGTACACATTTTCAGTACTCTTTCCACCACTGCTGCAAGGATTGTCTTCTTTTGGGCCATCATCAGGCACCAAACCAAATGGTAAACCATTGTAAACAGACTTGTTTAGAAGCCCAGGTACTGCTTAGGGCATCTGCCTTATTACGACTTCTGGAGTGTGGATGTTGTGGACCATTATATGGTCTGACCTGGGGGTTAGCAGAGAATACATCAGTGAACTCATGGATCAGATGATTAGGATCATGCTTCTGGGCTGGGGGAAGCTAGAGAAGGTGATTTATTTATTTTTTTTTGTAAGAAGTATCAGGCGGTTAGTGAAGGGACTATGAATTGTCAGTTGTGTGTTGGTGCCAAAAGGTTTCCAGATTTGACATATATGCCATGCTGTGGGTGTTGAAGTTAAATGGGAGTTTTAAAGTTTCAAAATAGACTGTGATAAAATCATGACAGTATGACTAAAGGAATGCAACAATCGTTTATTCTGATAATCATTTACATTTATTCATTTGGCAGATATATTTATCCAAGATCAACTCTCACATTAGATTGTAGTGCAGGGGTAGCCGACCTTGTTTCAGGAGGGATACATTCCAGCAGACTTCAGCTCCAACCCTGCAGACTTCAGTTCAACACACCAGCCTATTATTTTCAAGTAATTCTGAACTGGCAGATTCTTTGAACGAGGACTCAGTATCAGAAAGATGCTGAACTGAAACTTTATTGAGAGTCACTCAAAAACAAAACAAATGGCAGGTTTCGTACTAGCTGCTCTAGGTGACAGCAGCGGCAATCCATTTTTCTGCTGTAAAGTTGGGCATTTTAACATGGGGAGTCTATGGGACTGATCATTTTTGGAGCCAGCCTCTAGCGGCCAGTCGATGAATTGCAGTTTTAGTCACTTCCATGTTGGTTTCACGAGAGAGACCGGAAGATTGTCGCTTGATGCCAATGTAATATAATGGTTCCTTGTACTCCAGGAGTACGACTTTACCATAGCTTCTCTCTTGCATGTTCATGTGTGGTAAGATGATTTGAGAAAAATAAAGAATAGTCTACTTAGGAATTTTTTTTTTCTGTGCGCACGAAAGTTTAATAAATAATCTGTAGGAAATTTAATGATTGTGATTCAAGGGAATGTAAGCGTCTGCCAGACGGCACTGTAGCAAACAGGTGGTGAGCAGTCTGAGTGCAGTCTTTGTTTATGCTGCAGGCCTTTCTCAAGTAACATGTCTTTTAAATGTCCTGTTAGGCCAGTTCAATATAGCGATGTGGCTGGTCAGAATGCTCTCTAACGTGCAGCGGTAGAAGCTTGACATGATGTCAGAGGTCATGCCAAACCTCTTCAGCCTCCGCAGAAAGTAGAGACAGGGCTGTTCTTACTATGGTGTCTGAGTGAAGGCAAAGGTCCTCAGAGATGTGTATGCAAAGGAACGTGGGTGTTATGGCTGCATCAGGCATTGCTGAGTGTAATCACATCTCACAGAAAGCCAGCACACAGCAGTTCTGTATACCCCATTGGAATCAGTCATATTACATGGAAACAATCTACCAGTGATGCCAAATCAGAGTTATGAGTCATATATCAGAAGGAAGCACAGATCACACCAGAGTACAGAAGAAAACACCTCGGCCTTTATCAAGAAGCTATTTGAACAAATTCTGAGTTTTAGAGTAGGTTAAGAGTTGACAAAACCAAACAAATCAAACCTGGTTTAGATTAGGCTTAGTGGGTTCACAATGCTCACTTTGAATGTTCTCTGTCAACTCAGGGTTTGATCCCGAGTTTATGATTAATTCTGGAGCATGTGCACCTGAAACTTAGGCATCTGCAGCAAACAACGAATCACATGAAACATGGAGAGTGTCAGTTTTATTCACTCCTTGCGAAAAAGCCAGCACAATTCAGTTCTTTGCTGAAAATTAAGAGATTGTTCTGAAAAATATCATGAATTTAAATGCATTTACAAGGCGGGGAAAAAACACAGCGACTACCACAATAGTTTGAAGACGGCCCCTGATTCTTACTCTGAAGTCAGTATTGTCATTGGCCTTGTTGTCCCTTAAAGGTATTGGAGATTTGCAGGCCCTGTCAGTCAGCCCTGCATGTCTGGATTTTGCTCTATCCAAGGCTGTATTATTTATTTTTTTTTCACTTTGACTTTATTTATTGTACTTAATAAGTACTTAAACTCTATTTCACTCTTTCTTTTCTTGATGAACATATGATACGAGAAGCCTGACTAAAGCCATTTGTGGTTATTGTATGGTTAAAAAAATGGCAGGATTTTATGGGCTTCAGAGAATCATCACACCTGAAGGGTGTACTCATAATATCAGGATAAGGTTTAGGTTTAGTAGGGTTTAGATTGGGTATGGTATCAAAAGAAAGGTTATCACAAGATTCTTCACAAAACTACACCTAAAAGGTTTTTAGATCATATGAGAAAATGTAAATGAATTGAATGATGCAAAATTGTGTTTATTTGTGCATATGCAGGGAAAACTGGAAGGTTTCTTCGTGCCATTTGCTCCACTGGTGTGACATTTCTGGCATTGCAGTGTGGGATGCAAATCACCTTCACATATATTCCCAAGGATGGTAAGATCTCGATCTTCTTCTTCTTCGGGAATGCAAGGCCTGCTTGTATCTGTAAACCCTATTGTGCCACCAACGGGTCAAAGATGCACTAATATTTATGCTAAGAACTTTTGAACTGTAAGGCCTAGAAACAAAATTTGACAAAATTGCAACCAGTCAAAAGTTTTAGAATATTTTGTGAATTAGAAAATGATGACCAGCAAAGTGTTATTTTAATCTTATTCACATACCTGTCAACATTTGGGTCCCAAAATACAGGAGACCAGGGGGTAATAATATAATATATATTATATATATATTATATTATTATATGTATAATATAATATAGATAATATAAAATAGCTATAATATAATATAGCTATTTTATATTATCTATATTATATTATTTATATTATTATATTATTAATTATTTAAACTGCGTGTATATCAAACTGCGTGTTTTCTTCATAAAAAATAAAATGCAAATTCATTCTCTCTTCATTGTTTCGCTTTTCGCCAGGAATATAGCCATTTCCCCGGTAACCGCAGTAAACAAAGCAGCGCAGCACCTGATTTTGCAACTTGCAGCGCTTATATTTAATCAATTAAACCATAGCCTTTTGAAGTGTAAGCTATATCTCTGTGTGTGTGCGTGACTTCCCAGTTCTTATATCGTGACCATGCAGAAGAAATAATATGCTGCGCACAGGACACACACACAAAAATGAGTTGGGAAAGCCATTTGAATGAATTCTATTAAATGCAAAATAATTGCAAAGCTCGGGCAAACCACTATAGAGTTGGTGTCGCTATATAGTTAGAACCGGTGATTGCGGTTTACAGGTTTCATAGAAAGAGAATGATGTGTGCCAAATGAGTCGCTGCTGAAATCGAATACTTTAATGGTTGCGGACAGAATAGCTCAACACGAGAGCCAGCGCAAATCCAATGACATGTGAAATAAAACGTCATTGTGTTTGAAAGAATAGTGGCTTGATTAAGTGGTGGAAATAGAGTTTTGTTACCATTCTCCCATCATCCACTGAGACATTTACAGTCACACACAGGTGTAGTAGTGTGCAAACTCTACTACTCTAAACTCTACTTAGATAACTATATAGAATTCACATGTTCGTGTTTTTTGAAAATATTTAGCTTACAGATCTCAGTTTAAATGCTTCAGTTTGTTTTCTGTTCTATTCTATTCTATTCTATTCTATTCTATTATATAAGTTTAAATGCTTAAGTTTGTTTTTATATTATATTATAAACCTAATAAATAATTGACCTCAAAAAGGGAATTCATGAGCAATATCTGCTTCATTATTTTCATATTATAATATAATATAATATAATAATACAAATAATTGAACTGTTTTGATATTTTTTTATAAATTTTTTTTCTCTCGGTAACAGTACTGTAAAAGAAAAAAGGTTTCTCAGGTAACCTAAAATGTGTATTATTTTTACATCAAGGGACAAATCAAATATAAATAGCACATTAAAGTTAAAAGTTATGCACTTTGTGTGTGTGCACTGTACAGGTCTGGTATGAAGAATATTTTTGCTCAAGTGGCCGAAATGTCCGACCAATAGAGAAAAGTTATATATATATATATATATATAGTTTAAATTTATTTATGCATGAACATTTTGTAGTTGTAGTTGCAATTGTATGAGTTGTATGAATTGTATGAGACATTCAGACATTCATAATTGAAAAATTAGATTAATGATTAAAATTATAATTGAATAAAAATGATAATTGAATTGATAGTTGATCATTTGAATTGATAATAGATAAAAATGATAATTGAAAATTAGATAAAAACTGAACTCCAGACAGAGTGCAGTGGAGATCCTGGAAGTTCATGGCGATGACGGACCACGGCAGACCCGGTGGGCGAGGGAGCCTGGAGAAGCCGGTAGGGCAAAGGTCCATGGTGGAGCCAAGGGAGCAAGGAGCCAGGGCAGAGCTGATTGGGTAACAGGCCGAGGTAGAACTAGGGGCTTCGAGGGACGAGGCGGAGCCTGGGACTCCTCAAGCCAGGGCAGAGCTGGGGACCAAAAGCTCCAAGGCAGATCAGGGCAGGATGGCAGAGCTTATTAAATGGCTGGCTTCAGGGGAGCATGCAGGAGTGGAAGACTGAGTGAGTGAGTCAGTTCAGTGATGGACAGAGCTGGTAGTGATGAAGAATCATCCGGCCAGACAAGACTGGTGATGATGAAGAATTTTCTGTGCAAAGTAAGATCAGTGATGACGAAGACTCTCTGCTGGATATGACTGGTGACAACAAAGACTCTAAGCGAAGGTTTGTGGGTGGGCAGGGAGGGAAGCACTACCTCCGTTTCCCAGTCAATAAGCCATTTCTCCCCATAAGCCATGCTCCACTAAAACCCCCACTGGCACGGATGTTATGGCTGGCTCACACCTGGTCATCTGGGACCTTGGGCTTCTCCTCTGGGACGGGCGTGGATCTCAGGCTTTATCTCCGTGGCGGGGATGATCAGGGTCTCTTGGTCTACAGTTGGGCTCAGGCTCTTTGTCCACCGTGAACGTGGGCGCTAGGTCTGGTTCTGGGGTGATCTCCGTGTGGTCGACTGGGGATTTTGGGCAGACAGGTGTAGGATTTCTATCGAACAGACACAGATACACCATTGAATCAACTCATCACGAGGTCTAAACTAATCATCACTATCACGTGACGCCAATATTCTGGGTCGACTTCCTGTCAACCCGTGTCGTTATCTCCTCAGAAGAATCGGAAGAGTGATAATAAACTAATCCAATCAGAAGACAACAGAGATCTTTTGCATCAAGGACTAAAAAGTTCTTTCACAACATATAGTTGAGAGATACCTCGTGATCGCTTATGAATGGAACCATTATATATGCACAGGAAATGGCTAATTTAATCACACCCTCCAAGTTTGCACGCGCACACAGGATCTATACAGCGTGACACCACATGACCCATTGAACATCTGCTTCCTGCCCTTCTGAAACCCAACTGACCCGCGTTCTTTTCTTACAATAAAAGAAACAGAACCTTGCATGACGATTTTAAAAGACAATCATTTAAAACAATTTAAGTATAAAAGGGCAACTATATTCAAAAATAATGTTTTGTGCCTTTTTATGCTCGATGTGTTTCATGTAATCGGTGCAACTTTAATCAATGCCTTATAACGTTTCCTTTTAGCAGATAAAGCATTTAATATGTGTGTAAGATATGTGAAGTTTAGTATCGGGTGAAAGCTTGTTTTATTTGCAGAAAATTGGCGTGAATGAAAAAACGGGGAGCATGTGATTCATGCATGATAAAGGAACAGTATGGGGCGTGGCTAAGCCCCGCAGCCAATATCTGATTGGAACAATCACCATGGGATGGACCAAAATCAGCCTGCTTAAAACTGGATACAAAGCCTTCGTGGCTCGCTCGCTGCTTGCTCTCTGGATCTTTGGCTCTTCCGCCTTATTGATTGCGCTACAAAGCGCTCACAGCCATCAACATCAGGCTAGTGATCCTCCAGAACTCCAAAACTTCATCAAACTTCGTGACTGCAGAAATCTTCAAAACTTAGTCTTCGCAAACAGATTCTGAGAAGAACTTCCAGCGCGTCGTCATGTCACGAGGAAACCAACCAATCGCCGGAGGGCATCCCCAGAAATACGTCAGACATCGAATTATCAAATTGGGAATCAGTTCAATCAGGTTGATTTTGAATCTTCAGATTAGATTCCCCCTCTGAAAAGAGCTAAAATAAAAGTTAAATTCCTTACACAGGGTTGGGACTAGTATAGTTGGTTTGGAGCTGGCTTCCTCCTCTACAATTAGTGGAGAACCTGCCAGACATAAGGTAACTAATGAGATAATTAGCTAAACGATGGGTGAACAGAGAAACTTGGTCAAATGACAAACAAGGAAGACAGAACAAAAAAAAAATGAAAATAAGATCAAAACTTAACATAGGTTTTACAAGATATGTCTGGGGTAGAAAATAAAATAAATTTAATTTTAGCTTGCATGCGTTTGTTTTCTCTGTGTCACTCACAGCAGGTTCAGCGAAATGTCTATTTGTGTCTATTAGAGGTGATAGATCCAAGTAGCACCACCAGTGTAATGGCTTTGGGCTTAAATATTAATATTATTAATATTAAGTTTAAGTTTGTCATACTATTTTATGGGGCACCAGCCAAGGAATGGTTATAATGAATTGATAAAGTGCAAAAGATTGATAGATGCAAGTGACTGAGTTGAATGTTACAATGGATGTTATCTTATGGAAAGATAAACTGAAGTTTCCTGGAAGTAATAAGGTAAACCTTATTCTAGATTCAACAAATAAATCAAGAGATTATTTGTTATTAACTGACATCAGTTATATAGAATCTAATGCAAATTAGATAATCATAAACTGACAATACACACTAATGCCAAGGGTCTCTGGAAAGAGGTTTGGAAAGAGTGATATTTAAGTTCCACCAGGTCATGTGCTGAGTCTGAGCAGCAACGTCTTCCACTTGTTGACCTTGGCCACGTTGCAGTGGGAAGAAAGGGGTTGGATCCGTTTCACAGCCTTGAACATGAAGCACTGGTGAACAATGAATTCCTGAGCACCGAGAATGACCTTGGTCTGGAAACATAGATGAAAACAGAGGAGCCTTGAAGGTAAAGGGTCTGAAGTCTGTGCAGAAGATCCGGACAACCTGGAACACGCAGGAGAAAGATCGAGATGATTCTGAAGTTGTTGGAGAAGATCCTAGCAGTTTGGCACTCGCAAACGGAGGATCGCTAAAGAGAAGGTTCTGAAGTAGTTGCTGAAGATGGGGGGCACTAAGCTTGTGGATATTGTTGCTGTTGCTGTTTTCAAACTCCCCAAATTTGCTTCTTGCAGATCTTCATTGTTTCTCCTTGGAACAACTTAGCTTAGCACTTACAGTAGAGCAACAACAGCTTAGCACTTAAAGTAGACTGTTTCTTTGTCTCTGAGAGAACCTTTTAATCTGTCCTGAGATGGAGGGTTTTGCAAGTAGGCGCCTTTCAGATCCAGCATTTTGATTGGCTGATGCTGTCGGAGGTGGCCATGGTATGGCCCCTCTCTGGCGTGAGGTTCATTTGCATATGTAGCGAAGAAGGGACAAAGTCGGAAAGAAAAACAAGCTAAGATGTAGCGGACTACACCACCCTATAAACAGGGAAATCAGTACTAATATATTAAATCACCCACAAAAAGGTCACACAGGTACGTGGTTTCAAAAACAAGAAGGGCTGAGACATGAATACCAAATACAAAACTTTATTTCAACAATCGAGCACTAATTTAAAAATCATTAAAAGACAGTAAGACCCGGACTATGGCGAACATAAAACACATATGAGAAGGAGACCGAGGCCTACCTATGGCAGGAGAGCTAGTTGATGAGCACCAGGCTCCTATGATCACAAAATCTTACCACCCAGTGCACAGGTCACACTTCATGCATTCCGTGCCACAGCCCCACCACCGTACTAAGGGCAACTAGTGACCTGCCCGGAAGCCTCGGCTCCTGTAACAAAAAGACAAAGTTAACAAACTGAAGATAATAATACTAACACTTACAACTAAGCCAAAGTACAAAAGTTCACAATTAATCCTTAGTTGAAAACAAACACCTACACAGGTTCGAGGTTTAACATCAAAATGAAGGTAGACACTCACACCACCTTCATATAAAAAAACAAAACAAGATATAAACGAATTACAGAGCAAAAATATAAAGAAAAATATTAATCAAAATACAAAGTAAGATAGCAACCAAAAATAAAAACTACTAACATGCAGGACAAGCAAATAAAATAAAATAAAAACAAATTTATGACCAAACAGATGCTAATAACCAAAATACACGAAAAAAAGCAAGTTTAGATGAGAAAAAAAGGTTTATACTAAAGACCACTTGCACAAAGCAGAACCAATGTAAAACAGAGTACGAAAAAAAAACAGAAAATCCAAAAAAAGATACAAATTTTACGAATACAAACAAACATATACGCGCTGGAAAGCAGGTTAAAAAAAACAAATAAATAGTGCGAATGCACGTTAGTGGCAGAAAAACACACAGACAAAGCAGCAGCATCAAGGAATGTTGCCCCGCAGGCTCCCATAACACAGTAGGGCCCAACGTCAAACTATTCTTCCTACAAAAATTATATAAAATCATTTATCACATAAGAGAGTAGGCAGTAACAACAGTTGTTCTACATACCTTCATATGTTGTCACCATCATCATAAATCCAATCGCACGCACCCGCGGACACAAACACGCCAGTAAATCACATAGAGGACGTTGAGGGAAAGAGAAGGCGGCAGCTGCCAATGGTCACAATGATGATCGTCCATCGGAAAACTTTAAACCGAATGGACTGGTTACATAAAACTACACATCGCAATGCCAAATAGTGAGCCAACCAACACATACCTGCAGGAATGGAAGGAGTGGATCCGGAATGGGCGGGCCTCAGGCAGTGACACACAAGCGGTGCTTGGACGCTCAAATGGTGCCTTAAAAGTCCCCTTTTATATACTCAGGAAATTAGGTGATTGGACAACTCACGCATTCCGGGCATACTAAAATATTTAAAGAAACACTACACTGTACTGTTTGCCCCATGACACATAGCTTAAAGTCCACATTTAGAACAACGTCTTTAAGGTTTTTCCTATGCAGTATTCACTCTCCAAACCAATTCTAGATTAACCTACACATTGTGCTGAAAATATGATGACCAAACATCAATGGGTAATGCTGAACATTGACCCATGCATTCATATATACTGTACAGTATACACCTTAATAGGTAAGGTTGCATACATTGTTGTAAAGCACACAGCACTCATTAAGTATATACAGTCCTGTAGATAGAAGATTTAATCAATTTTGTGTCCATTTTGTGTGAATGCATGTGAAGATGTGTCCTTCCCTTGTGGCTTCAGTCCTCATTACTGCCTTCCACAAATGATAAGCTTGAGGGAGAACAAAGCAGTTCCTGCATGGGGGTTACTGTATGTTAATGTTACCCCCCTCTCCACAAGAAGTAGTGTTGTTTATCTTAAGGCACAAGCATCCTTTGTTGTCCACAAAGCCTGATCTCCACACATGTTCCACACGCTGATGTTCACTACACTATTAAGTTTGTAGTTATTGGTCACTGCCTATTGATTCAGTTGATTTTAATAAATATGTCTATATTGGCTAGGGCTGATTAAGTGAACACTTAAATGTACAATAATAATAATAATGCAAGGCAAGCACATCACATGCATATATAAAATGAACTATATTTCAGCTGAATTCAGTATGGAATTTGGCTGATTCATAAAGTAAGTAGGTTATTTTTTACTATCTTCTGGGTTTGTTGGACTATTCGGACTAGTCGGTTACAAAGTTCCTGTTTAAACTTTTTTAAATTAGTTGTAGCACATATCCCTAGTTTTTAGTCTATATTTACTTCAATTAATGAACTAGTTTAACATGAATTTAACAGAGACTTTAACTTTTTTTAAAGTGTGCTATGTACATTCAGTTTAACATCATTAAAGAAGGTGAACTTTATCATTCAACTGAAAAGCACTGTTTTGAAGCTCGTTGCCCTGTATGTCTTCAATCTTAACAAATGTTATGATTGACTGGCATCTTTGCATTATAAATTGAGACAAATGAAGCATACAACAAAGCGATTCATGGGTGGAGAATGGGGGGTGCTTTGTAAAAGAACGTGGAGGTACAAGAGTACAGAATCACTGGCTGTTCTCTTCACAAGTGTTAGTTGAAAAGCAATCTGATCGACTGAGATGCAGCCATGTGTAAATACCCCCACTGAGTTTGCATATGTTCCATTAATACTTGGTCACAAAGAATTGTCTCCGCAAAACAGATATAATTCTGATCTTCAATTCCCACGCTTTATGCAAATTCAGCAGAGTTCACTTCACAACAAGCAACGTATATGTTCTGTGCTGTATTGTGTTTATAATCAGCCAATTCAGCATTGGTGGTAAAATATAGTACTCACCCCTTTTAATGTAAAAGACTAGGTGTCAAGCTTGAGGATGCAACAATGAATGTTCATTTTCATTTGAACTGCATAAAAATCCTGTTCTTAATGAGTATAATAATAATAATAATAAATAGTAGTTTTAACAAGTTGTCAGATTCTGTTTCTGTCTTGTGTTGTGTTTTGTTCCCCACGTTCTCCATGTTATGCTTATGACCTTATTTGGTTCTTCCTGTTCCTGTTCTAATTATGTTTGTTTCATTAGTTCCAGGTGTGTCTCACCATCCCATCATCTAGTCCTGTGTATTTATAGTGAGCCCTGTTCTAAGTTTGGTCGTCCGGTAATGTGAATGTCTGTATGTGAATGTCAACCTCCGAATCTACGTGTTTTCCTGGTTCCCTTGATTTCATTAAATTCTCCTTGCTAATGTTCTCCACGTCTCCTCGTTCCTCGCTCCATGCTCCAGCACAGTAGCGAAACGTGACAGAATACCGGACCAAGGACAGTTAGCGGCGCCCCCTCTCCCCGTGTTTTTTTTTTCCATTTTTAAAAGTGTTTTGGTTTTCCATTTGTTTCCCCCCGAGATCATGGAAATCGCCGCTCGTTTCTCTGCCTTAGCCCGCCGAGATCGCCCCTTCTTCAAGTACGCCTGGGAATTCTGCGGGCTCGCCACGGCAACGGCATTGGATGACGCCACCATCAATTCTCTGTTCTGGCTCGGGGCCAACTACCATCGCCTCGTGGACCTCCCAGACACCAAGGGACTATGCTGGAGGGAAGGGATCTTCCGGTGTCTGGGGAGTGTCCGGGCCCGAGTCAGAACCAGTCCGCTGGCCGCTCAGTAGACAAGCGCGCCGGCCGCGGCATTCCCAAGCCCACCGGCTGCTCAGAAGTCCAGCCCACCGGCCGCGGCATTCTCAAGCACCACGGCGGTTCCTTAGTCAAGCCCGCCGGCCGCGGCTCACTCAAGCCCGCCGACCACGCCTTTCACCCCGAACCTAAAGGGGAATCTAAGGAGGAGAAGGCTCCAGCCCCAGAGCTCGCTCCAGTGTCGGCTCCAGCCCCCGAGTTTAGCCCACAGATGGCTCCTGCTCCCGAGTTTAGCCCACAGAGGGCTCCTGTTCCCGAGTTTAGCCCACAGAGGGCTCCTACCCCCGAGTTTAGCCCACAGAGGGCTCCTGTTCCCGAGTTTAGCCCACAGAGGGCTCCTGTTCTCGAGTTTAGCCCAGTGAGGGCTCCAGTCCCCGAGTTTTGCCCAGTGAGGGCTCCAGTCCTCGAGTTTAGCCCAGAGAGGGTTCCAGTCCCCGAGTTTAGCTCAGTGAGGGCCCCAGTCCCTGAGTTTGGCCCAGTGAGGGCCCCAGTCCTCGAGTTTGGCCCAGAGAGGGCCCCAGTCCCCTAGTTTAGCCCAAGGAGGGCTCCAGATCCCATGTCCTGCCCAAGGAGGGCTCCAGTCCCCAAGTCAAGCCCAGGGAGGGCCACAGTCCCCAAGTCAAGCCCAGGGAGGGCTATTCTCCCTAAGGATTTTTTTTGGGGGGGGTAGTAGGGGTCTGTCCGTGGAAGCCGGGCTGAGTGCCGAGGCCAGGCCCCCTGAGTTCCCTGCTCCGCCATGGCCTCCTGAACTGTCTGCTCCGCCATGGCCCCCCGAGCTCTCTGATCCACCATGGTTTCCCAAGCTGCCTGCTCTGCAATGGTGCCCGGATCTGGTACTGCCTTGGAGGCGTCCCTGTTCCATACTAGTCTGTCCTGAGGGACCTCCAAGGCGCCCCCCCTCCCACCCCGTTGATGTTATTCCGGAGGAGGGTATTATGTCAGACTCTGTTTCTGTCTTGTGTTTGTTCCCCACGTTCTCCATGTTATGCTTATGCCCTTATTTGGTTCTCCCTGTTCCTGTTCTAATTTTGTTTGTTTCATTAGTTCCAGGTGTGTCTCGTCATCCCATCCTCTAGTCCTGTGTATTTATAGTGAGCCCTGTTCTAAGTTTGGTCGTCCGGTAATGTGAATGTCTGTATGTGAATGTCAACCTCCTAAGCTACGTGTGTTTTCCTGGTTCCCTTGATTTCATTAAATTCTCTTTGTTAATTTTCTCCACGTCTCACAAGAAACGTGACACAAGTAATAATAATACAATTAAGACGTCATATTTTACAGTTTGTGGCAGTTTGCATGCTTGCTTGCTGAAGAAAGACACTCTTCTCCAGTGGGCCATATCTGTGGAGAAACGAGTCCCACACCTTTAAAAAAAGCCTTCAAAAAAACTTTTGGGAGGTGGAGTAACAATTACATATGTGGCTTGAACTACCAGATGCATTTACACTTGGTCAATTGCATCTGGAATGTGTTTCAAAACACCTTCTGAAGTGGATGGAGTCAATACATTGGTTAGGTGTCAGGATCTTGCAACCCTACATAGGACAAGTGGTTAGGAGAATGAATGAATGGGTAAGGGTAAAGTCACAATTGCAATACATAAAGTCCCTAAACAACTTTTTGAGGTGGAAAAGGGCTTCCATATTCATCGGCTTTTTGAAAAGTTTTCAGTCCCACTTTATATTAGGTGGCTTTAACAACTATGTACTCACATTTAAATGAATCATTTGATATAATACACTTGTTGTGTACATACATGTTTTTACATTGTACTTATATAAAAAATAAACACCTGCATGTGATTACATCTGTAACTATCTTCTGTAATTACATTTATAATTACACTGTTGACTCATCCCTTACACCTTAACCCACACTTAAACCTACCATACCACCAAACCTGTCCCTAACCTTACCCGTATCCCACCTCAATAGCAGCAAAAGTGTTTTGCAATACAATATGAACACAATAAGTACATTGTACTTATTTTTTGATGTAAGTACATAGTAGTTAAGGCCACCTAATATAAAGTGGGACCAAGTTTTCTTTCAGGTTTTACCCTGTACTATCCATGCATAGTAATATATGTATGCTTTTTATTCTTCAGAGATCAGGCCATGGGACAGCATTTTCTTTCACCTTGGCATTGTCAGGTATGGAATATATTAATGATTGCTAAAATGTTTCTTTCAAAGTAAGGAAATGTCTCCAGTTACTGATATAACCTTGGTTCCCTAAGTTCTAAGATGAAGGAAATGAGACATTACATCAGTAGCATACAATTGCCCAATATTTTTGAGTCCACTTTACTTGGGGCAAATGCTGTTCATAAGGTGGCGGTGAACACCATTTTGTCAGATTCTTTCAACTGTTGAATAGAGATATTGATAAGATCAATTGTCCACTTTACTTGGGGCAAATGCTGTTCATAAGGTGGAACACCATTTTGTCAGATTCTTTCAACTGTTGAATAGAGATATTGATAAGATCAATGTAAATGTTCACACACAGTAATGTGGCCAGCCTACATGTGTAACAGAAAACATTCCCCTTCGATTCTGGTTCACTCAACATTGCGTCAGTAGCTGACACTAGGGGAACAGTGTACAATCATGCAACATTACTGACGCAGAACGATACCACTCCTCAAAGAGGTAAAGATAGCAAATTATTAAAGCTGCAAGCATGGAATATACCCGCAGTGTCACTGCCAGCGAATAAGCAGAGTTAACATCAATAATGGACAGCTGTATGATCACTGTATTGTTACCGCCAGCTTGTTCTGACAGTCATATTAGCACTTTACAACAAAATAAGGTTGTGAAGACATCATTAGCAGCATACGGTTAGCTGTCCCACATAGTGAAGATCTGTAAAGTGAGAGAAGATACATTTGAGTTTGCCATTGCTACAGATACAGATTCAAATATTGGCTTTGCTGCACATCCCTATAATGTGGTCTATTGAATTGCATGGCATTTCTGGTTATTAAATGTTTTCTCCCACCTAGTGAAAACATATGGTTGTAGTGTTAAATATTCTTTGTGGTATTCCAATTGTTCCAATTTTTTTGTGCTTAAATTGTCTCAATTATTCCAGTATATTTGTGTTTCTTAGTAAAATACATATGTATCTTTTTACACCTCTTCCCAGGTTTAGTGATGTGGACACACTTAACATAATACGTCTACTAATGCCAGATTTTGCTGTCTTCCTGTCTACACTGTTCATCCTTCATTGGTGTAAAGCCAAGAATCCACATCATAGTGAAAACTGCAGGCACCTCTACAACAGTGAGGTAATGAGCAACTTGTAATTGTGTAAGTTGTAGAGCAGGGGTGCTTAGTGCTCTTCCCGGAGGCCCACCTTCCTGCAAGCCTAATCAAACACAATTAAGACAGTTGATAAAGACCTTTGGGTTTACTTGAAAATTACAACATGGCTGGAACTAAACCTGCAGGAAGGTTGAATGGGGTTACATTTTCTTAATGAAATCATCCTAAACTTACTAGCTACTTTGTGCTGCAATATAAATGATCATAAGGTATAAACTATTTTTACTGAATGTATTTTTACACCTAAAAACAACTAACATTTTTAGTGTTGGCTGCTCTGTTCCTGTTTCCATATTTGACAGGGTTCAGATGGAGAGATTTCAGACTCAGAATGTGAAGGGGAGAGTAGAACATCTGATGGTTCCTCCCTCGGCTCCTCTGTTAAGAGCCACACCTCTCCTCTCTCCTCTCCTGATGTTCTGCAAAAATGTATCATATTTTTGACCAGTCTGAGACTTCTTATGTCTTCTGTAATGAAAACTGCTGGAAAAGTCTTGGTGACTGTTCTGTTGGGGTTGGCAGGTAATGCATATAAGATAGGAATGTGTGTGTATATTCTGAAAAATTATCTATAGATGCAGTCAATGATCTTATATATTTTGACAGGTATAACGTTTCCCTCGCTGACGTCAGCACTGTATTTCATGGTGTTTCTTGGCATTGCGTGGTGCTGGGTGTTAGACTATACCATCTCTCTGCTACACTTCAGCTCTTTGTGTGTAATGATGACCATCTTCAGTGGAGGACACATCCTTATCCTTTACCTCTACCAGCTACCCCTCATCCAACAGCTTATTCCTCCTCAGGATAGCTTTGCCAGGTGCAGTTCAGATTTCTACCCAGTAAACCTGTATCAAGTAAAGGTCAACATTATTCACATCAAGTATGCTGTACAAGCAAAAAAAAGCTTTATATAGTTACTTCATAATCATTTGTTTGGAAAAAAGGGTGATTTTAAAGCTTAGAAGCTTGGCTTTATAGTGAATATAGGGATTATGACCAACTCTTAACAAGTGAGTTCAAATTTGTTGAACTACAGTGGACCAGTAGTGCACAACACAGCAAAATCTCCACAGCACAACGAAATAGCTACAACACAATGGAAACAAGTCGCAACACATGGTCCTATGTGTCAGACTTTTGTACCTGTTTTGCCTGTTTTGACATAGGCTATTTACACTAATTACACTCACCAATGTCTGGTTGGGCCACACAAAATTAAAAATGATTTTGTCTAACTTGCTCTTCTCCTTTTTCCCATCACATATCAGATCAGAAAAGCATTTACTTTCAATATAGTAAATATTTGAAAAGTGGAAATAATGTGCATAAAGAGTGTTTAATAATTAAGTATATTGGGGTTAGGGGTATAGGTGTATGGAGGGCTTAATTGTCCCAATAGCGGCATCTATATAATATTTTTAATAAATATAATAATTTACACTCTACATTACTATTGTATCCTGTTATTGTAAAACAAAACTGAGGTGATAGACTATAGCCTATAAATAATATCTAACAACTATTTACACGTATTGAAAAGAAAATACATATTGTAAATAGAATCAATTTGTGTAAAAAGTGTATCCATAAAATGCTTTCTATTGTCAATTCGTTTGATCATTACCTCTGGTATAGGGTCCTTAGATTTAACGCACCCTTTATAGTGGCCAAGAAAGGGAGCGGGAGCATTTCCGTTGTGTTGTGGAGATTTCATTGTGTTGTGCACTACTGGTCCACCGTAGTTGACATCATAAAGGTGCTCCATTTTGTGAAAATGTGATCTGAAAAAGCATCATATACAGTATAACAATCTTGTGTCATAAATCGTTGAAAAGATCCTCAAGTAGCAGAATACAAGAAGTATATTTGTTTCAGTTAGAGACCAAACTATACTGGGTTTTTGAATGAAAATCTCCACAGACACGCATGTAAACAGTATACACATGAGCAGGCCCGTTTCTAGGCATAGGCAAACTAGTCAGTCACCTAGGGTGCCACCAGCAGGAGGGGGAGCCAATGAGCGCAAATACTTGCCCTACATTTTAGCAGTGTTGTGCCAGTACAGTAAAATTAGCTAATTCACAAGATCAATACATCCTTCATTAAACTGCTTTGTCGAATTTAACGCATCCTTATGGAAGTGTCGAAATACTGAATCAATTAATTCACTTCTAACTGCTTAATGGGAGCAGAGTCATACACAGAGGGCAGAGCGTTGCGTCATTTAAAGGGGAAGTCAAGCTAGTAAACTTAATTTAATTATTATTATTTCTATATTTTATTGTGGTGTTTACAAAAACCCTCAGATCACTTGTTTGAAGAGGTTTTTGGACTTTTGATAAAAGGCTACCAAGGTTCCAAATGCCATAACTTTTGATTGCTTTGAGATACAAACACAGAATTTTGCCCAGATGCAGTTAATGTGATTGTGAACAAGATCAGCCTTGATTCTATGACCTTTTATACTGTATATACTAATAGTAATCATGTCAAACTTGCATAATAACAAAAATTACTACATGTAAAAGGCATCGCTTTTTCTGGTGTTTAGCAGTGTTGTAATGAGAGTAAGAGTCTCCAAACATGATAAAAACATATTCTTTTGACATTTGTATTCAATTCCTAACCATGCAAATAATGCTACCTTGTTTTTTGTAGAGTTATAAGTCCTTATTTTTTAGTATGCCACTTAGACGTGAAATTATCAAAATGCCTTTAGGATGTAAGGGGTTAAAATAATGTTACAAAAGTTTGCCAATGCTGACATAACAATGGCTATTCCCATTGCTATAGCCATGAGAAGTACTGCTCTAGAATACACTACATTATTGCAATGAAGGTTTTTACATTTTAGGACATTATTAGTGAAATTACTAAGTACTGTTTTAAATCATGGGTGCTCAATCCTGTTCCTTCTTGCAAATCAACCACTGGCACTTCTGTATTTGTTTGCATCTAAGATTTCTGTCTGTTTACCAGGTTGTTTGGTTTGACATCGCTCATCCAGACCAACATGTCAGAACCGTATATCCTGGCGCTGAATGAAGATAGTAGTTGGCCTGCAATGGTTAACCCACTGGTGCTCCTACTGCTGTATTTTTCAGTCATGAGTTTACTACAAAAGTGGACTCAGTCTTTTGAGGAGGTAATATAATGCACTTCACAAATGCAGCCACAAAAACATGGTAGGTGTCCAAACCTGCTCCTGGAGGGCCATCTTTCTGCAGAGTTTAGCTCTAGAACACCTGCCTAGTAATCATGAAGTCCTTGATTAGTAAGGTAGCACTCTTTGAGCAGGACTGGTCACCAACTGGTTGTGGGAACAAGGAGAAGTAGTTGAGGCAGAATCTAATCGCAGCTGTGTAGTTAATTATCCCATTATAAAATCATACAGGGGCACAAAGAACAAAGTTTTAACAATCTAACATTAACACAAAATTCAGAAAACCAGACAAGAACAGACAATGAACAACTAAGGGCAAACAAGGAACTAAATCAGGCACCGATGAAAAAAGTGGGTTGCTATGACATCAATGAGATCAAACTAGGGATGAGAGCTAACCAAGGAGACAGGAACTAAACAAAAGAAACCCAGAGACTAAAACTAGAACCAGGCATATCTAGAGGGAAGGAGGTACAGGGCGACACTGCAGGACCGAGGTGTTGTCAGGGAATCTGGTGCAGAGGACCAAGGTGCAGCTGGGGGCTTGGAAGGCCGAGGTGGAACCTGTGGGGCCGAGGATGAAGGTAGAGCTAAAGGGAAGCAGGAGCCCAGCAAAGCCAAAGGTACCAGTGAAGCTGACAGAGCCAGGAAGCCGGGCGGAGCCAGCATAGACAAAGAAGCCAGGGGACTGGACGGGACCAGCGAAGATGAAGGAGCCAGGAGGTTGGACAGGACCAGCAGAGATGAAGGAGCCAGGAGGTTAGATGAGACCAGCAGAGAAGGAATGTCCAGGGAAGTGCTCGGGAGCAGAGCGTCCAAAAGGCTAGATGGAACCAGCAGGAAGAGAGCCATCTTGGGGGTGGGAACATGGGCAGGAGCATAGACCTGAGAATCCAGCTCTATGAGCTCCGGGGGAAAACAATTCAGTGAGTGCCAGCTCTGTGATGGGTGTGGCAGCAGGCCCTGACTACAGAATCCATGGCTGGCATAGGCTTGGGCTTGTCAAGGGGCTGGATGGGTTCAGGAGGGTGCCGTTGGTCGTGTGCTGATGCTGAGAGGTCAAGATCATCAAAACAAAAAGCTGACAGAAACAGCAAGTAAACAGTTGTTGCTATGGAAATGTACACCGTCTCATCTTATCACACTGGTAGGGTAAAACCTCACAGTTTACACCAGTGCGATTAGATGAGACGGTGTACATTTCCATAGCAACAATTGTTTACTTGCCATTTCTGTCAGCTTTTTATTTAAAAGCACATTTAACACACTGTAATTCATTGTTCTGTCTACACTGGATGCACCATTTCGTTGACAGTAAACACAAGTAATAATTATTTTTGACATACTCCACACTCTTGTGCTTAATAAGGCAAAAGGACAAATCAATTTTTAATGTTTGCTTTGATGTGTCCAGTGTAGAAATGGTGTTAGAATGTTGCAAAACTTCTATTGCAAGTAGTTAAAATATTTCAACTTGTCTCGTGGTGAATCTTTGGTGTAAACTCACATTAAACAAATGCCTTCATGAACCCCTCAATGCAGGAAAGTGGCCCTCCAACAGCAAGACTGGACACCCCTGCTCTAGAATATCCCAAATGCTCTAGCACAGCGCTTCTTAATCCTGGTCCTGGGGACCCCACGCTCTGCACATTTTGCATGTCTCCCTTATTTAACACATCTGATTCTGATCATCTGCTCGTTACGAGACACCTCCATGAATTGAACTGAGTGTGTCAGATAAGGAAGACATACAAAATGTGCAGAGCTGGGGGTCCCCAGGACCAGGATTAAGAACCACTGTTCTAGCATATCCAATGTTTAACCTCTGGAGATCCTATAAACTCTGGACTATATTACTTCAATTATTATTGCTAGGAGTTACTATACCACGGAGTAAACCCATTTAACATGGATTTGATTTAATTTTGCAATCCAAAAATATTGCTTAAAAAATGAATAATTTTTTATGAGGTTGTGTCCATGTTTATTTATTTGTCTGCATTAGTAACCTGAATATATACTATGTTCAGGAAAATGTGGAAAGTTATGCTGACGCCGCCAGCATCCTATCCAGCTTCTCCAAAAGTCACCATTTCTCTCCTGAAAGAAAAGAGGTAAGGTATAATGTATCAATAACATCTCATTGCCAATATATTCACAGGGCAGGCACCAGGATGAGGGTTGAGAAACACTGCCATTAGTTGATGGTTACAAGCAGTAGACTCTTATTTACTACATAGTTAATAAGTCGATGACATAACCCCTCCTGAAGTTTATACTATAGTGCCTCATCATGCTTGTGAGGTAGGCATTTATTATCTATAATATATCAGCAAGAGAACAGAATAACAGAATTCTAAGCATAGTGTGCAAAGGATACTCAGTAGTCTGCCTAATTTTAACTCTTGTTCCAAGTCCAAGATGATTCATACCATTTGTAAGGCACCTTGTGTTCTGGGTATATGCATGGTGTTAAGTGGTACACTTTTACCGTTTCTTTTAATGGAAACCCACACTTTTTCCTTCAGTCTTAACAATAGTAAAAGGCTTCAGTCTGGTTTTGTCCATTTTTTCTCACTTTCACTGCTTCTGGAGTAGGGGAGAGTGGGGTAAGTTGACCCACCCCCTGTATCTTGGCAACTGTTCACTTTTACTGTCATGTGACCATGTATTTTGGAACCACCCATCATTTCTGCCAGACTGTGAAAAGGAGAAACACAAACTTTAAAAACTTTTTTGGGTAGCACTTTATTTTACAGTACGTGTAGTTCCCTGGTACATATATGGCAAATATCTTGTACCTACAGGCAAATGAGTGGTAACACAAGGTACTTACCTGAAGTGTATGTACATGGTAATAAATAAGAAACACGGCTGTACTTAACATGGTAATTCTTTTTTACATATATTGTATGTATTCTCTCTGGTGACAACTGAGCGGGCAGACAGTTCATAAGTAAGATCACTGACCAAAACTGGACAAGCAGACAATTTGACTCATTGACTGGAACTGGACAGGAAGACAGTTCATAAATGGGTTTACAGATTGAAACTGAACAAGCAGACAATTCTAAATCAGGCTCTTTGGTCGAAACGGAACAGACGTATGGTTCAAAATTATACTCATTGACTGAGACAGGATAGATAGACAGTTCAAAAACAGGCTTACTGACTGAAACTGGACAGGCAGAGAGTTCATAAACTGTCTCACAGACTGACACTGGACAGTCAGACCGTTCATAAACGGACTCCCAAACTAGGACTGGCAAGACAGACAGTTCAGACACATTTAGGGGAACAGAACAAGCAGACAGTTCATGAATTGTCTCTATGGCAGTGACAGGGTTAACGGGACAAACATGGAGTGCATTTATAGTTTCTGGGCTCATAACTGGACTAATGGGGCAGATAACACGTTCCTTGTTTGGAACTGGACAGACAGATGGTTCAACATCAGACTCATTAGGGGAAAAGGGACAGACAGACAATTCAAAAACTGATTTATAGGTTGATCTTGGACAGACAGTTCATGATCAGACTGACTGACAGAAACTGGCAAGACAGAGAGTTCAAAATCAGCATCTAGATGGACAGACAGATCACAATCAGCCTCCATGGTTGATTCAGAACAGGATGAGAGTTCGGAGATGGCCTCATCGGCCGGTTCAGAGCACAGTAAGAGTTCAATGACGGCCTCCATAGCCGTGATAGGAGAGGACAGGATGAGGATTCACAGATGGCCTATATAGCCGTGACAGGACAGGAAGAGGATTGACAGACGACCTCCATAGCCATGACAGGACAGGACGAGGATTCACAGATGGCCTTCATAGCCGTGACTGGACGGGCAGAGAGTTCACAGACGGCCTCCATAGCCGTGATAGGACAGACAGGGAGTTCAGTAATGGGCGCCACTACCATAACCAGAGCTGAAGTGAAAGACGTCGCCTCAGGAGGTTCTGCAGCATATGCCGCCACCTCCGTAGAATCCAGCTGAAGAGCTGAAGTGAAAGCCGCCACCTCTGGAGGTTCTGCAGCCTCAGCCGCCACCTCTGGAGGATCTGGAGTGGGCAATGCCATTTCTGGAGGTTCTGCAGCCTCAGCCACCACCTCTGGCAATCCTTCCGCGGACGTCGCTGGCTCTGGAACTTTGGTGGTAGTGAATATACTACCAGCACACACCAGATACACACCAGAAAGCAATTCCCCATGATTTAATAGAGTTAGAGTTAAACCTCTTTTTTGGCTCATTTCATCGTTAAAAGAAAATTGCCTAATAATTCTGCACACCTGAATATAAGGAGTTTTTCTCTTCCAGCCTTCATGGACAATTATATATCACTCATAAATGATTAAATACAAAATTAATAGTAGTTATTTAGATTGATGTGGTTTGGAATTGGTAAAATAATATCATCAGAATATCAACGTGCCTAATAATTATGCATGCGGTGTATAAGCATTTATAGGAAATGCAGCAGACAAGGGGATTACTTCTGGGACAGAAGGGTTTGAGAGTACTGGTTTAGGGATACCAGCTGCACGTGCTGACACCAGTGGTGGGTCCTCCACTCTGGATTCCAGTCTGGGATACTGAAGAACAGTCCTTGAGGATCTGGGTGCAACAGACAGGAAGTGACAGGACTCTGAACGAACAGACGAGACGTGACAAGCCCTCTGTACAGTTTATTTTTCAATCTGACTAATGAGTTTATGGTCACCGAATATGTTTTTTCTGAGGTAAATGTGACGTTACATGACATATTGTTTAGAAGGCATTATATTGACGTCTTTGCGCAGCTGAAACACAGATTGAGCGATAACATGAGACTGGATACGGATTGTAAAGTTGTACTCTTTCTTTTAACTTACCTTTATTTTGTGCTGAAACTGGTATTAATGTGGAGGAGATGATCAGTTCACGTGCGCCTCGCGCTGCTGCGTCTGTTGATCTGAGGCGCTACAGCGATCTGTCACTATACATTAAACAGCGCCAAAACGGCATTTAAGTTTTAAATACTGCAATACAATGGACATAATTTGAAATCTGAGACTTTGTTTCATACTGAAAGTACCAAAGCACAATGCCTATTGCGATTTATTGGATGGTAAAGAACCCTTTAATGTTCCGCCCATTAACTGCAAACAGGTTTGACTAATCGATTCTTGGGATTTAAGAATCGATATCGTTCTGTAAAAATGAGAATCGATTAATATCGAGATATCAATATTTTTTGCCCAGCCCTATTAGTTACCATATACTGACACTACCTGTTAGTGACTGTTATTACACACACTTGTTGGTAAGTACTACATATTTACCAAGTGTATACCAAGTACAGTATGTGTCTTGTTTGTTACCACATAATACCAAATTTTTCCGTAGGTGCTACACATTTACCATGTACATATCATTAGTATATAAAGTAATGTGTCTTATTAGTTACCATATACGGATACTGTAAGGATGTGCCTGTTTGTACCCACTTGTCCATAAGTACTACATATTTACCATGTATATACATTAGTAAGTACAGTAAAGTATCTAATTAGTTACCATGTACGGGCACTACCTCTTTTTTGCTTAGCAAAGTAAAATTTTAGCATAACACGTTATTGCTGTTACATCAAAGGCAATTTAATCCAGGTCTAAAATATTGATTATGCATATTGGTGATTTAGCAACATACTGTATAAAACCATGCAAATCATTTAACTAAATATTAGCCTGAATTGGTAAGCGAGCTAGTTTTTTTCCAAAATGGCTGATATAGGGCAAAGTTGGCCAAATGCGGTGCGGTAAATTGAGCCAGCGTTTTAACTTACCCCACCATAAGGCACTGAAGTTAAGTTAAATCTCTGAAGTATAAACTGGTATTTTAATGTGATATTACACATCTGGTTTAGTTTATCATGTATAAACAGTTAGGTCCATATATGGACACAGGCACAATTTTTATTATTTTAGCTGTTGACCAAAACATATTTAAATTATAGTTATATGAATATGGGCTTAAAGTGCACACTCTGATCTTTAATTTGAGGGTATTCTCATCAAAATTGGAGGAAAGATTAAGAAATTACGGCACTTTAATATGTACGTCCCCCCTTTTTCAAGGGACTATAAGGAATTGGACAATTGACTCAAAAGCTGTTTCATGGACAGGTGTGGGCTATTCCTTCGCTTTTTCTACATCAATTAAGCAGGTAAAAGTTCTGGAGTTGATTCCAAGTGTGCCATTTGCATTTGGAAGCTGTTGCTGTGAACCCACATCATGTGGTCAAAGGAGCTCTCCATGCAAGTGAAACAGACAATTGTTAGGCTTCAAAAACAAAACAAATCCATCAGAGAGATAGCAGGAACATTAGGAGTGGCCAAATCAACAGTTGGGTACATTCTGAGAAAAAAAGAGTGCACTGGTGAGCTCAGCAACATAAAAAGGCCTGGACGTCCATGGAGGACAACAGTTGTGGATGATGGATTGTGGAAGAAAAACCATTTCACAACATCCAGCCAAGTGAAGAACGCTCTCCAGAAGTTAGGCGTGTCATTGTCAAAGTCTACAATTAAGAGAAGACTTCACAAAAGCAAATACAGAGGGTTCACCACAAAGTGCAAACCATTCATAAGCCTCAAGAATAGAAAGGCCAGATTAGACTTTGCCAAAAAAACATCTAAAAAAGCCAGACTTTTTTTGGAAAAGCATTCTTTGGACAGATGATATTAATATCCACATGTACCAGAATGGCAGGAAGTAAAAAGTATGGAGAAGGCTTGGAACAACTCATGATCCAAAGCATACAACATAATCTGTGAAACATGGTGGAGGCAGTGTGATGGCATGGGCATGCATGGCTTCCAGTGGCACTGGGTTACTG
Source organism: Sinocyclocheilus rhinocerous (assembly GCF_001515625.1). Classification (NCBI taxonomy): domain Eukaryota; kingdom Metazoa; phylum Chordata; class Actinopteri; order Cypriniformes; family Cyprinidae; genus Sinocyclocheilus; species Sinocyclocheilus rhinocerous. The sequence goes on from NW_015665058.1 coordinate 314,272, forward strand.
GTGTTTATTGATGACGTGACAGAAGACAGAAGCAGCCGGATGAATTCTGAAGTGTATAGGGATATACGGTCTGCCCAGATTCAGCCAAATGCAGCAAAGTTGATTGGACGGTGCTTTATAGTACAAATAGGCAATGACCCAAAACATACAGCAAAAGCAACCCAGGAGTTTTTGAAGGTAAAAAGAGGAATATTCTGCAATGGCCAAGTCAGTCTCCTGATCTCAACCCAATTGAGCATGCATTTCACTTGCTGAAGACAAAACTAAAGGCAGAAAGACCCACAAACAAATAACAACTGAAGTCAGCTGCAGTAAAGGCCTGGTAAAGCATCGCAAAGGAGGAAACCCAGTCTTTGGTCATGTCCATGAGTTCCAGACTTAAGGCACCCATTGCCTGCAAAGGATTCTCAACAAAATATTACAAATGTATTTATGATTATATTACTATACCCAGTCAACAATTTGATCTCACAATGATGTCACCATGAGCTCACATGATTCTCATGGTGTGGTCAAAATGTGTGTGTCACAGTGAGCTAAAAGTGTAACCTCACAGCGCACTCACTGTGTGCTCATACTATGCTCCCAATGTGAGGTCACTGCACACTCACTGTGTGCTCATACTGTGGTCACAATGTGAGGTCACTGCACACTCACTGTGCGCTCATACTATGTTCGCAATGTGAGGTCACTGCACACTCACTGTGCGCTCATACTATGTACTCACACCGTGAGGATCACAGTATGAGGATCGTGTGAACTCACAATGATTTCATATACTACTCACACCGTGAGGATCACAGTATGAGGATCGTGTGAACTCACAATGATTTCATATACTACTCACACCGTGAGGATCACAGTATGAGGATTGTGTGATGTCACTGTGATCATCGCATGATCTCACGTGTTGACTGGGTATACTCATAGTATATTACTCAAAGTAAGTTGATCCACATATGACAGCCTCTGAACTTGGTCAGTACTAATCTTATATACAGGCACTGGACTAAAAATACATTCAATCAGTCATCGCTCTCAAAATGCTAGATGCTAGAAAATGCTAGAAATGTGGCTTTCAAAGGAAAGGTTGCTATCAAATAGCACACCTACATTTTTAACACCTCTGTTTTTCCAGAATTTAGCAGTAGGAAATTACTAGTCATCCAGTTTTTTATATCTACTATGCATTCTGTTAGTTTTGCAAATTGGTATGCTTCGTCGGGCTGCGAAGAAATATAGAGCTTCGTATCATCAGCATAACAGTGAAAGCTAACACCATGTTTCCTGATGATATCTTCCAACATGTAAAGCGTGAAAAGCAGCAGTCCTAGTACTGAGCCTTGTGGTACTCCATACTGCACTTGTGATCAATATGATACCTCATCATTCACTGCTAAGAATTGATGGCCGTCAGATAAGTATGATTTGAACCATGCAATTCCACTAATGCCAACATAATTTTCTAGTCTATTCAAAAGAGTGTTGTAGTCGATAGGGTCGAATGCAGCTCTAAGATCCAGTGGCACTAATAGAGAAATACAACCGCGATCGGATGATAAGAGCAGGTCATTTGTAACTCTGATGAGAGCAGTCTCAGTAATATGATACGGTCTAAATCCTGACTGGAAATCCTCACAGATACCATTTTTCTCTAAGAAGGAACATAGCTGAGAGGTTACTGCCCTTTCTAGTATATTTGACAGAAAAGGGAGATTTGAGATCGGTCTGTAATTCTCTAGGAGTGTGTTTTTCTTAATGAGCCAGTTTGAAGGTTTTTGGGACACATCCTAATAAAAATGACGAATGAATAATATTCAGAAGAAGAACTATGACTTCTGGAAGCACCTCTTTAAGTAACTTAAATGGAATAGGGTCTAACATGTTATCTGTTTAGATGATTTAACAAGTTTATACAATTCTTCCTCTCCTTTAGCAGAGAATGAGTGGAATTGTTCCTCAGGGGATCTATCTGATGCGATATTGTAGCTGATGGTTGCATGCTTATAATTTTATCTTAAATGTATCAATCTTGGAAGTAAAGAAGTTCATAAAGTAATTACTGCTGTGCTGTTGGGAAAAGTCAGCACCTGTTGATGCATTATTTTTGGTGGTGGAAGAGTGCTGGTTATTCACTCCCCCCACCGACAATTCCTGCCGGACCTGAGACTCAAACACAACCTTCGGGTTACAAGTCCGACTCTCTAACCATTAGGCCATGACTGCACTCAGCCACTATACTCAATAAATACTTGCGGTTATGTTTGTTTTGTTCTAAAAGAGACGAAAAATAAGTAGATCTAGCAGTTTTTAAGGCTTTTCTGTAGGAGGAAGTACTTTCCCTCCATGCAATGCGAAACACCTCTAGTTTTGTTTTCTTCCAGCTGCACTCCTTTTTCCAGGATTCTTTCTTTAGGGTGCAAGTGTGCTAGTTAGACCATGATGTTAGACTGTTTTCCGAGTCATGTGACTGTTTGTAAAAGGAAATTTGATTATTAACATACTTTTTTTTTAAAAGAGGTAAATTATCTCTAAAATGTCATGTGGATTTGAATCTGATTCAGACAGATAATCAGTTTACACCCAGATGGTGCATCCTTAGATTACTTTAGATACTTTCATTGTACTTCTGCCTCATTTTCCCTTATCTTGAGGACCACAAAAGTTAAAAAATGGCTCATCTCACCCCACTCTACCCTAAATTGCCGCAATACCTTGTCACCTTACAAAGTTCTGTCATGAAACTCCAGATTAGTGGTTCTTAATCTTGGTCCTGGTGACACCCTGCTCTGCACATTTTGCATGTCTCCCTTATTTAACACACCTAATTCAGCTCATCAGCTCATTAGGAGTGAGCTCTAAGAACTGAACTGAATGTGTCAGATAAGGGAGGCATACAAAATGTACAGAGCGGGGGGTCCCCAGGACAAGGATTAAGAACCACTATTCTAGATGGTGCAGGCTGATAGCTCCTTCACTCAATCTGCTAGTAATCACTTCATTATCTACACAGAACAGCTGATTGGATTCTGTTGCATCAGCAGCCAATGAGCTTGCTGCTCAACATTCAAATACTTGGCCAGTGTTTGCTGTAGCAGTTTCACACTTGTATACACTATCAACCAGCGTTCGCCATATTTAGCTGCGTAACCTCCAATGACGTGTTCATTTATTTCCAAGGGCGATTTTTTTTCATAAGCCATGCTAAATGTGTGTGGCTGATTTCATGCTCCTTTCTGAGTCATATTCTTGTCATTCATTTATCGCTCCTAATGGCTTTTCACTTATTCAAGTAAGAGGATAAAGGGTTGTGTCAATGACAATTATCAAATGACTTTAGATTTTGATACTTGCTCATGTGGTTGCTTGGTTTTCTTATCTCTGTCAGCCTGCAACTTGATATCTGTTTGTTAAATGACACACAGTGCACATTTCTAACTAGAGTTAAGCCATTTGGCATGGTAGCCCATGCATAGACAGCTATATAGATCAGTCGAGCTAAGCCAATCAGTGAGGTAGCCCAGGTACACATAGATAATAAAACTTGATTATCATGGCTCTTTGGAGCAGCAGCAGCAGTACATATGTCTTGGCAATAGGTCTGCTTGTTTTGGGGGGTGTTTGTCCCATCCCATCCTGTTTATGTTCATCCCATGTGTGTGAATATATGCATGTTTACCGATGCAGCAGCATGTTTATTTATACATGAATACACTGGCTTGTATTGTTCATTTATTTTTGTCTCCTGCTTTGTTAGCAGCAGCAGCATATCTGTGGATGTATTGGCAGTAGCAAGTATCTGTACTTGCTGTACAGCAGCAGCAGTAGCTATCTATTCTGCTAAGACCAAATACATTAACATTGCCATATCCATTGCCATGCCGATCTCTCTAAGAGTTTTTGAACTCCTTGGTCATTGTTCAGTCCACATGATATTTGAGACCCTAATAATAAAGAATATTCAAATCATTGTTTTTATACAAATATAAGACAATTACATTTTTGACTGTGGCCCACAATGACTAATTAAAATATGAATACACGCGTCTTGTGAGCATAATGCCAAAACTTCACAGAAGTTGATCTGGAGTACTGTGAGTGACCAAAAGTTTGATCGTATGAGCTGGGGTCAAAACTCCCCCTCACTGACACTGAAATCAATCTCTAGGACAAATCAACCGAAATCATCTCCTCCTCCTGTGATTTCAACCAAGGGGTGATAACCCTCTTACCCGGAAAAGCAATTTCAATCTAAGGGGAAGTGGGGGATCTTCCATATTATTTCACTATGATGATACTTATCTTATTATAAATATGCTTATCAATTTTTAAAAGTGGCTTGATGAGTACACATTTTCTCAAGTGTATCTGACTGTGTCCAACAGTACTACAAATCCTTTTCATTTTTCTTGGTGTGTAGATGTATTTCCAACTGAAACAAATAAACAAACAAAAAAGTCAGGATGAAGAGCTTTTATAGCTCATTAAATATGTCATCATTACATTTAATGCAATTAATCCATTTACCCAATTTACATTAAGTGCCAGATTTACTAAACAAGGCAAATTAGCATAAAAGCACAATTCCAAAAAAGCGCTGATGGGAGTGGAAAGTTATGCGGGTGATCAAATGACAGTGTGCAAATTAAAGAACTCAGACGCAACATCTAATTTCCACAATGACCAATGCAATCTACCAAGAGCAGCGCAAATTTGCATAAGGATATGTTCGGATAATGGCTTCTTCTGCCATTCTAAATAACTTTATACGAGTGGAAAAAAAAATCTCTACCTTCTACATGCTCTGTTCTCTGCTGTGCCTCCTCCTGGCAATAAAAATTTCAGCCATGTCATGTGCAAAGTGGGTTAAGAAATGTTTTTTTTGGGCGGTAAATAATGCTGCAAATACCAGTAAATTGACTATACAGCAAATCTTATTAAAGCATGTTGCATGATTCATTTAAATACTCTCCTGCCATAAATTTTTATTCCAAAAGGAAAACTCCTACAAATGAATGTGCAATAAGATCAGCCACAAATATGGCTGTGTCCAAGCCTTTTCAATGCAATTTTTTCACTTTGTGTCTTTAATAAATCCTGACAGTAGTTGTTTAACCCCAAAGGAGGTTTACGCTGGTGCAAACTGTTAGTAAATCTGGAACTATGACTGCTTTATGTTCTTTATTTTAAAAAAGGGCCCATGTGTTGACATGTCCATGTTTTATAAATCTAAGAAAGTTAAAATGTTAACTTCGACAGCCCTAGCTTTATGTATGTTAGATTGTTAACATAAAATGACCAAACTATTAAACATATAATTAGAGCAGTTACCAGCAGTGCTATATGAATTATAAATTCATTAGTGATGAAGAATTATGACGTAATGATTAGAGGGCAGAAAAGTCTAGCTTTTCTCAAAGATATTGTTACTGTTTTGTAAAAATTTGCATTCTGTGTTGTTGTTGCCATTTTTAGGCCATGATGTTGGTGTGGAAGAGGACATGGCAAGACCATGAAGGTTCTGGGGTGAATTCCGTGATTCTGGAGGATGACTACCCAAATTGCTTTGCATTTTCTTCATACACACAGAATATCTCTTATTGTACATCAAAAAGTAATTGAATGTAGAAAGTCTACATTATTCTTGTCTACATTATGTGCTCAAAGCCATATACACACAAAACAACAGTTTCATGAAGCTAGTTGAACAAACTCAAGAATTTTTGACTATGTTGAGAGTTGTCAAAACAAAACAAACAACTCAGTTTAGATTGAGTTCAGCGAGCTCACAACGCTCACTATAAACATCCTCTCTCAACTCAAGATATGATTCAGAGTTTATGATTCACTTTGAAGCATGTGCACCCAAAATATGACATCTGCAGTGATCAGCCAATCACACAAAACATAGAGAGCATAAGTTTGATTCACTTCTAATTAAAGAGTCAGTGCAACTCACTTCTCTGCTTTTCATGAAGATATCATACATTTAAGTCCATTCACAAAGCAGGAAGAAACTGCTGTTGCTGCAAAAGTTTAGGCGTCTAAAAGAAAATATCTGACTATATCAATGCAAGTGAATCAACTGAATTGATTTAATTATTAATTTATAAGCTTTGTTATTTTAAAAGTGTATATATTCTAAAGTTTTTATTTATATTTATATATTTATATTAATTTACATGAAAAGTTTAATATTAATTGTCACATATAACTGCTTATGTGTAATGCAGTAACAATATAATATAAATATATCATTCATGTAAATCAGGACTTAAGGGAGTACGAGAACAAAGACAGCTTTGACTAATGGCTACTTGCTAAAACCAATGCTTAGAGGAGCTGGGAAGGAGGTGGGTCACTGGCAAGTGCTAAATTAACTCATTTTAATTCAGCTAGTTCCCGAGGAAAAAATTCTCATTTTCATTTACACTGAATAAAATTATAAACGCAACACTTTTGTTTTTGCCCCCATTTTTCATGAGCTGAACTCAAAGATCTAAGACTTTTTCTATGTACACAAAAGGCCTATTTCTCTCAAATATTGTTCACAAATCTGTCTAAATCTGTGTTACTGAGCACTTCTCCTTTGCCGAGATAATCCATCCACCTCACAGGTGTGGCACATCAAGATGCTGATTAGACAGCATGATAATTGCAAAAGTGTTGCGTTTATAATTTTGTTCAGTGTAGTTTAACCCAGTGGTTCCCACATAAGTAAATAATTGAACACCAAATATTTGACATATTATCTCAAGAAGTCACTCAGTACCTGCTTGACTCGGGGTCTGTTATCAGATGTAGCAGTTGTTGTTGTGGAATAACGGACCACTATATGGCGTGATTGAAGAATCAGAAATGAGTATTGCATGGAGCCAAGTGAAAATATAAAAGAATTATGCATTATTCTGCACTAAGCATGGACAAGTTTGTGAAAGGATTGCCAGTGCCAAGTAAGAGCAAAGCAGATGATGACTCTACTTAAAATGTCACAACTAAAACAAAGATGTATCAAATATTATGAGGCATATCTTACCCTCGGTTTTACAGGTACAGCAGTGGGTAATAAAAATAAACCGCAGTGTGCCTCAAAATATTAGCTTCTGACAGTATGAAGCTTAACAAGATGCCATTTAGAGACTTCACATCACGAACACAAAGACAAGCCAGTAGTAGAGACTTGGATCTATATGCAGCAGTATTTATTAATGAATACAAGGGTAAACCATACAAGGAATAAACTAAAAGATGAACGTGGCAACTCTTGTATTCAATTCATAATTTTTATTGAGAAATTGCATGTAGGCTATTAAACATTTTTCTTTTGAAATCAAATTACAGTGTGCATAAACAAAAATCACCCTATGATCTGGATATTGAAAATATTTTCAAAATTAAAACAAATATGATTTGAATTTTTATACACAATAAAGTGCTTAAAAATAAAGTACACACACTATAAGTGTCAAGTATAGTCCAAAGATGATGATAAAAAATAGAACAAAGTTTATTCAAATAGCTAAAAATAGAAAGCCATATGTGAGACAGCGTGTAAACAAACAATACCCGACAACTAAAGAGTGAAGAAACAGCAACTTAAATACTGGGCAAATAAGGGAAATAATGAACAACACTTGTGCAGATTAAATAAATAGCCATGGCAACTGATAAGTAGTGGGAAAACTGAGCAAAGGGAACACATAAAAACAAACCAAAAGTCCATAATGAAAATAATAACAGAATGACTAAAAGTCCGTAACATAACGCCCCCTCCCAGAAGGCATGACCTCGTGCTGTAACGAAAACAAAAAACAG
>NW_015665058.1:322644-340717 GCF_001515625.1 Sinocyclocheilus rhinocerous
TGGAGAAAGTGGAGGGGTAAGCGAAGAGCTGCCGAAAAGGAACAGGTGAAGGGCTGGCAAAAACAGGCAGGAAAACAGGCAGAGACTCCACAGAGAATCAGATGTGGTAACATCCATGGGGGTAATGATAGAAAGAGTGGCCAGATGGTACAGACCCAGAGATGGGACGACCGAAGGAGACAGAGCCAATGTCAGGGGATCCCAGGGTGACGACAGAGAGCCGATGGAACTGAACGACACTACTGGCACTGGAGACCTAGGTGGAACTGCGGCGACGAGTATCTGAGGTGGAACAAGACCACCCCAGGACTGAGGCGGAGCCGGTGTGACCGAGGACCAAGGCGGACTGGGGGGGTGGGGTGTAGTAGGAGGAGCCTGCTGAAGCCATAGGGGTGGAGAAACAGAGTGCAGCAGAAGGCTTGTAGGTCTGTGCAGAAGGCTTGTAGCAGAAGGCTTGTAGGTCTGTGGCGCAGACAGGGTAACGACTTAGCAAGGTGGACCCAGTTGGACAAGGGAACTCTGTGGAGCCGTAAGGCTGAGGGTCTCTGGTGGAGCCGAGGGTGGGAGGAGCCAAGGCGGAGCTGACAGGTCGACATGCCAAGGTGGAGAGAAGGGATTAGAGGCTGGAGGCGGAGCCAAATGATCCTCTTGCTCAGGCGAGGCTGGTGACTGCATGACCTGAGGCTTCACATCGCTGCAAGGCACGATTTTGCAAGCAAAGTCATGCCTGATAGTGTCTTTATGTGGTGCATAGTTGTATGTAGGTTAGGGGCTTGAAAATGTTTTTCTCTACAAAAGGGGGGTCTGGCAGAAAAAGTTTGGGAACCACTGCTTTAACCTGATGTCCTAAAATAATTAAAGTTTTAATTAATTAATTCATTCATTCATTAAAAAAGAACAAAATAAAAAAAAATAAAAAAATAAATAAAACTTGAACAAAAATGTTAATAAAAACACGAAACGTAAAAATATAAACTAATTCAAACTATCAATAAAAACTCTTACAGTGTCTAATTGACACTAAAATAACACTGGGCTGAGGTGAATCTGAGGTTAATTTAAACATATTTTCTGATAGAAAAATGACTAGTTGGAAGATGGATCAGCTGAGAGTCAGCTGATATCTGAACTTTCTGAAATACTGCTAAGCTACATATAGTTTTGTCATCGCAACAGTTACAACTGTAAACCCCTAAACTATATACTAAGGGTGTCAAACTTAGGCCATGTCCACACGTACATGGAAGTTTTTCCTTCTTCCGTTTTAAAAAAAATCTCCGTCCACATGAAAATGCAAAAGCATGCTATGAAGCACTGTCAAGAGCATGCCAAGCCAACAGGTGGCGATATAATCTCAACCGTAAAGCCATGTTGGCCAATCAGAAGCCTGAAAAAGTTTCCAGTAGGCGGAGATAACAGCGCATGCTCTGATGTCACAAGCCAAAAACTCCTGATGTCACTGAAAGTTTCAGTGACCTGGTGCTGTGTTTGCGTGTGGACGGACGGCCAAACTGTACAGAAAAAGCTGCGGTTTTGAAAACACCCGTGTTCGTGTGGACAGGACCTTAGCTCCAGGAGGGCCACACATACATTTAGCTTTCAAAGTAATCCTGAAGGCTTTAATTAGCTGGTTCAGGTGTGTTTCATTAGAGTTCGAGAGCTGCATGTTGTAATTATCATAATTTGGAGATAACAATGCATGACATTCTACTTGGAGCTTTCCAAATCCTCAGACTCGGAATTATGCATTTCTATGGCACCATCAAAGCCTAAGCAGCACCTAAATGAGTCTGTGGTGGTTAGGTAGTACAGCAGTCACAGTGTCAAAGTCGTAGCTCTCAGAACATTCTCCCGCTTACAGGTTTTAATTACGATTTCTATGAGCATGTGAATACTTTGGTGCTTATAGTGTTGCCATAGAAACACATAATTCCAAGTCCGAGGACGTGGGCAGCTCCGAATAGAATGTCAAATGTTGTCATCTCGAAATTATGGTCAGACATGGTGAGACTGTAGCTGTGGTCCCCCAGGAGCTGACTTTGACATCCCTGATTTACTGTTCATATTTGTTTATTAAGTTTATTTTGTTCACATTTAAGAATCTCTCTGTGTGCTTGTGTGTTAATCGTATGCACAGAATATACTGTGAAGAAGAAAAACTGTGGCGGAGAGAATGAAATACTGAATGACACAGATCCTCTGTCTTCTACTGATGTGTCAGGACCTACTGCTTTAAACCAGCTTGGACAGTTCATAATGAAACAGAGCTATTTAATTGCTCTCATCATCACAATGGTAATATAATGTTTGTGGCCCTAATGTATATTGCTTTGTGAGTGAAGTATAGATGTTTAAAAAGGAATACAGTTCAAAAGTTTTATATTTAAAAAAGAATACAGGGGGGAAAACTGTTCATATACTTATTTCCACCCTTTCTTAAAATAAGAGAAAAAAAATTTCGGAGCGAATATGCAACTTTTATTATCAGATAAACTTTTATATTCAGCATCTTTCTCATTGTGTTTAGACATCCTCTTTTGCCTGTGCTAGGGTTTCCCTGCTCGCTCCCTTTATACCCAACCTTATACTCATTGCTTTATGTTATAATAGTGCTTTTTATTTTATTTAAAAAATATATATATCCATAAACTTATTCAAGTATGTTGCATAACCTGATTTCTGGAATATCCCTGGTCTCATCTTGATCCAGCAGTTCTTTGATGGCATACATAATGATAAGGTGGTAGCATTGACAAAAGTCTCACAAAATTTGCATTAAGGCATTATGGCACACTTTGCATTAAGGCAGGCGCAAGTTGATCTGCACAGGCCTGCATGAAGTCACCCAAGTGACTGTTTTTAGACAGTTTCCCCCAAAACTCCTCTCATCCTCCATTGGTTTGGACAAACAGATCCTGCACCTAACTTATTCCATTGGTTGAGCAACTGTTGTATTGCTTACAGTCAAGTCAAGTCAAGTCACCTTTATTTATATAGCGCTTTTAACAATACAGATTGTGTCAAAGCAACTGAACAGCATTAATTAGGAAAATAGTGTGTCAATAATGCAAAAATGACAATAGTAAACACAAATTTTTCAGTTAAAGGCAGTTCATCATTGAATTCAGTGATGTCATCATCCAGCTCAGTTCAGTTTAAATAGTATCTGTGCAATCAAGTCAACGATATCGCTGGAAATGAAGCAGGTCTTTACATTATTTAGGAAGTCAAGGCTTACTGTGAATGACTTATGTTTAGTTGTCTTTGCATGAAAGAAGGTATTTTATAACATAATTTAAATCATTATAATAAAAAAAAAAATACACACTTCATAATGTGCCATTACTGCACATTGTATTTAACAGATCATGTTTTCTGAATATCTGGTAACATTTATTATTATTATTATTTATTATTTTATGTTTTATACTTTACTTTTTTTTTTTTTTACTTTAAATGACTTCTGGTCATACGTGAATGAAAATTGTTCAACAAGTATTTCAGTACTTCTGAAATTTGTTTTCCAACTGGTATTAATTTGTTTAGACATTTCTGTGTCTGCGTGCATATGAATCGTAACATCTTTTAGGCTTACTCTTATGACACTTTTTAATGCACTATCCATATTATATCCTTACATTCATGCCTCTAATATGCTTGTTTTTCTTTGCATGCATGCAGGTATGGAGCATCAGCTATAACTCATGGCTTACGTTAGTGTTACTGGTGTGGTCATGTGCAATCTGGATGTTGAAGGATCGGCGGCGGTTCGCCATGCTAAGCGCTCCATTCCTTGCGGTCTATGGGACATTGCTGCTAGTGGTTACATTTATTAGTCAACTCCATCTTAAGCATATTGACATTTTCCCTACTTTACCAAAGCATGTCTTGACTGACTTTGATGTCTATGGTTATCCAGTGCCCTGTGTGCACCTTGCTGCAAAGGTATGTAAAACTAAATCTTGGGATAAAGCTTAACAAAGAGTTCTTAGTGTAGAGCTGCACGATTAGCTATGTCTATTACCCTTTGATTTGTATGATTATGATTGAAAATGATTACATACTGTTCCAGAGAGAGCAGTTGTCATCAGTGAAATAGCCTCACAAATACTAATTTTAGCTACACATTCAAATTACAAACAATTACAAACATTCAAATAATCACAGAAGTACAAACTGAAGTTTTCAATTCCCCATGAAATCCATCCGGATTGCTTTAGAAAATAAATAATTATTATAGGTTTATCAAAGTGTATTTGGGTAAAGTAAATTATTTAGAAGCTATTTATTTTTGCACACTCTCATAAATAACATGACATCAAAACATCAAAAAATTACATATTGGAGCTTTACATGTCAAATAAGTTTAATGCTTGAATGCTGTAAAAACTAAAAAGTAGTTTGTTCCTCTTATAATGTTAGAAAAATAAACTGATTAACTCATTATAAAGAAGATAGTCACCAGGAACAGTAAAAGGCTTGAGTAATTAATAGTTAGTTTCTAACCGAATGAAAATTCATTGTGAACTTTTAAAAAGATACATTACAATTGCAAAACAATCAAAAACACGAGTAGAGGTCTGTGCAGCTGGCAAACTAATGTGCTGACTTCTCTCTCAGATATGGCAGTGAACATTGTTAATTAAATTAAGCGTGGACTGTACAGTATGTTAACTGTGATAGGATGATTGACAGGCTGATTTATGGTTACAAAAACACATAACTATGTGACAAAGCAGTCCGTTTTGAAAATGAAATGGCATGGTAGTATGTTCCAAAACGTTCAGTCTTAAATTTGAATTTATCCACAATTGTGCAGTTTTTTCAAACTGTTCCTGTAGTATCCCCAGCACTAACTTATTTAACCCAGGTTAATTAACAGTATTCTAAAGTGAAAAGCATGATAAATCCTAGTAATTACTTAAGTAATTGAAAGCTTTTGAGGTTTTTGTAAGGTTTTGGATAATAATTCCTTCTGATGCATTTGATAATTGAGTCATTACTAGTGGGTTACCATGATCTTCACTTTAGAATTAAGTATACATTATGCATTAATTGCATTAAATGTTTGAAAAAATAGTAGTTACTGATTAGCTAAAAGTGAATGACCTCATTCAGCTAAGTGCTATTACTTACTAATTTGTTAATCAGAGTTTTCTGTTATAGTTAAAAGTAGTTCCTAGTATGTTAATATTGTGTTACACATTTGTTCTTGTGTAGTTATTTGTTAATGATGGAACAGCATTCTAAAGTGTTATTGAACAACTTTAATAATAAGTGTTACCTATAACTTTCCCATGTTTTTTTTACAATCTAATTAATTCTTTGCAGGTTTCTTACACATTTAGTTTCTGGATTTTACTTAGACAACAGCTGAAAGAAAAAAATGAAGAGGAGCTGCAGACAGCAGATCATTTAATGGAAGTCAAAGTACAATCATGTATGCATATCCTTTTGATTTAAAAATAGTTTATACCAATCTGTGCATGATATAGAAAAATACTATTTTTTTGGGGGGGGGGGCAGTTTACGTTTACTTACTGAACACTTACTGCTTCTTACAAAAATAACACAAAAGGACATTTTTAAATCATAAGTAGCAATATAACAATATGAAGAAAATGGTTTAAAAAAAATCAAGGACAAAACTAAGTGCAACGTCATCATCTTAAGAGCATTGTGGTAACACTTTATTTTGATGGTCCCTTTAACACATTCTGTTGACTATAAGTAACGTTGCACCTACATGTCTACTAACTCTCATCAGAGTATTAGTAGACTGTTTGCTTAATATCTGCTAACTCTTTATTGTCATGGTCTCCCAACAGACATTCTACTGACTATAAGTAATTTTGCAAGTACATGTCAACATATTCTATCCCTAACCCTACCAGTCTACTAATACTCTACTAATACTCTAATGAGAGTTAGTAGACATGTAGGTGCAACGTTACTTATAGTCAACAGAATGTGTTAAAGGGACCATCAAAATAAAGTGAAACCAGCATGGTTTCCCAACCCTGGTCCTGAAGCACCCACAATACCTCTGGGTGCTTCTCAAATGGAAACGGAAGGCTTCATCCTTCCTAGACCAGTCCTTCTGTGGCATCATCACTAGGGCTTTTCATGCAGTGCTTGACCCAAGGTTATCGTCATTTTAAACCCGGTTAAAGGTACATTTCACACTTGTAATTTATAAGCGGATTTATGAACGTAAATAGGTTGTGTGATGTGCTCGTCTAATCAATGACACTGACGCCGCAAATATGCAGATAAGAATGCTAACCCAGGGTTTAGGAATGTACAGTGTAAACAGGTCAGTTTATGAATACCCAGGATTAACTGTTAACCCATGGTAAATTATGAGCAGTGTAAGACGTGAAGAAAGTTAACCCAGAATTCTATTTACCCGGGGTTTAGAATAACCCAGGGTTAACTATTTAATGTGTGAAAACCCCTAATAAATGCTAGAACGAGATGGTCTATTAAGTCTGTATGGCTATGTGTTAAGGCTTTCTGCCCCTGTGTTCACAGCTTGAAAATATTATTAATATATATATATATATATATATTAGAGAATCGTTGGACAACTCTATGTGGTCTCCGAGTGGTTTACATCATGGACAGTTTAGTGTAATTTAGCTGAGAACAATCATCGAATAACAAGTGATGGGAATGGGAAACTGGAAACAGTCAAGTTAACTTTATTTACATAGCACTTTATACAGTACAGATTGCTTCAAAGAAGTATCATTATTTAGTGACCTCATTCATTACAAGTACAGCTAAATGAATACTACAATATTCAATGTATTGCCCAGCCCTGCCTCTGTTTCACCAGAAATAGTTAATTTAGTTTTTACAATTATTTCAGAAACATAACTCAGAAAACAGCAGAATGCACAGCTCTGTTTATCATGGATATTTACTTGATATTTTGTGCCTCAAAGTTATATATATATATAATCTCAGACAACTCAACCAAGTATTTTTAATACACACATGTATTTGAAGAAAAAAAAAAGCTCAAGCTAGTTTGCTGGTCATTGTTGGTTTATGATGGTCTAAGCTAGTTCATCTTTTGGCTATCTTATGTTGCTTTCCGGAAGGTTTACTAACAGTTGAGGACACAGTCTTATATATGTCCTTTATGTTTGTTTGAAAATATAACACCTTATCTCAATTTCAAAATAAGTAATATAATGTAGAAATGTGTGTTTCTATTATAGGTGACATCAGCCATACCTCTCAAATGATGATTATGTTGGGAGCATTAGTTAAAGGCATTTTGGTGAAGTACTGGATCTTCTGCTGCTGCTTCATGTTCTTCTTTGTCAGTTTCTCTGACAAAGTAGCAGTCTTCAAAATCCTCTATATCTGCTTATTCCTCTTCTGTGTGGTTCTGTATGAGGTGAGCTTACACCAAGTGTTAACTTTTTCCAAGCAAGAGATTCCTGATCCATATTCTCAGCCAAACTGCAGAGTCTCTGACATAAAAATGCTTATATGTTTCCTTAAGAAAACCAATGAACATTACGTTACATTAAACAACCAAGTTTCTGAATTAAAAACCCTTGTCCTAGGTTCATCATGTCACTGCATTGTCTGGCAGAGAGACATTTACATTTGTTTAATGGTTTTTGGTTAACTATTAAAAAATCTAAATAGTATATGTATTAGTTCATAGACCCCCTGAAGCAGCTTTGTGGACTCTGAGTTGACAAAAGTCTATAAAGCATATATTCACAAAAATATTTCTATAGATTGTTTTCCCCTTTCAGATATTAATATAAAAACATGACATATGGAGGCAAAATGTGTTAACATTTAATTTTTGTATTTTTTGTATTTTTGTATTTTTTTATATTTTAAGAAGAACTCTAGATAAACTGATGCAAACTAGTTTAATATAATTTGAAACAGTACTGATTTGATTTTTTTCTATTTTTTTCTATACTAAAGTAGCCTATATTATACAGACAGTTATACAGAATGTTGACATTCCCCATTCAAGGATTTAATACAATTTTCATACAACTTTTAATTTACAGCAGATTTAATTCACAAACAACTGACAATAATTTATAACCTACACTGTAAAAAAAAGGGTCAAATGACTTGCAGCAACTCCTGCCACACAAAAACTAATTTAAAAATGAAAGTAAAATATCCTAATTTAAGTAAAGTGGAAAAAATTTTACTGAAATTTTCATTAAATGTTTTACAGAAAAACACTGTTATTTTACAGGTTTTTCCTGAATTATTATTTCACTGCCCTGTAGGCAAGTTCAAGTTATAGAATCCCGTCAAGGGGCCAAACAAGAAGGCCCCACAGCTCTGGCCGGGGTGCCAAATCATGCCCTTAGCTTGCGAGAGACGGTCCTTCCTGTATGGTATTGGCCAGGGGGCTGCAGATAGCAGCTGAATCAACATGTCTGGTTCCTCTAGAGTGGGGCCACCAGGAGGACTGAGCATTTGACTTCCCTAACCCGTTTGATGACCTGAGAAAGCAGGGCAATCGGGGGTAAGGTTTACAGTTGAGTGCAGGGCCAATCATGGGTCAGGGCATCTCACTGTTTCAAGAAATAAATTGGGCAGTGAGAGTTGTCTTCTGAGGCGAAGAGGTCCACCTCTGCCCTCCCGAAGATGGACCAAATCATTTGAACCATTTGAGGATGTAGTCTCTAATCTCCCGGAGCTACATTGTGTACGTGAGAGCAGGAGGGGCGGGTTCACCTTCATTGAAGATGGTGATCCGGGAGCGAAGCAGGGACAGACTCATGCTCTTGCAGTGAAAACAGCCTGTCTCAGTGAGCACAGCCTCAGCGTGGGAGTGGCCCAGGCAAGCGGCGCACACACAAATGTGAAGCTGTCAGCGATACAGAATCATTGGTGACAGCATTCTATTCCAATCCGCCTAAAAGGATTAAACCGCTCGATGTAAACGAGGGGTGCTGATCCTTACATGCAAAACACACCAGCGGATCAATGTACTGGGGCAGAGTGGGCACACGGAACATGTGCCGGTGTGAGCTCACTCAAACCCGGTTACTCAGCTCCATAACTCCATGAGTCAGTTTTTTTCTCCGAGCTCGCTGAGAGAGGAGAAAAGGGAGAGCTTTCATTGAAGAAGGCGATCTGTGAGCGGAGAAGAGCGAGACTCGTGCTCTTAGCGAGAAAATGCCGTCTCAGTGAACATGCAGTCCCTGTGTGGGTGCTGCCAAAACAGGAGACGCACTCACTATGCACTTCTGCATCGTGCAGGGGTTCCCTGAATGAGCCACTCTCACGGCGCAATGTTTGCAACAACTTTGCTAGGAAATTTGCTCAGAAATTTGCTCTTTTAATGTGCCGGATGGCCACAGGGGAGGCTTCCGCTTCTTCCACTGCCAGGGCTATTCTACAAGCGGTGAGCATCTAGCTGGCTGAGCTTCTTCCTTCTTCTTCTTCTTGATAGCAGAGTCAGCGAAGAGATGATCTTGTCGCTGAAGGAGAAAATTCGGATGAAATGGCGCTCTAAGCCGACTTATATAGCATCGGCTCCTCCCCTTCTGGTGGGCTAGAGCGCCATTGGTTTGTGCAGCTACACAAACGTGAACAAATCAGGCTTCAGTAACAGAGTAAACAGGAGTTTCCCCATAGCGTCAGCGACGCAACAGGAGAGACCGTTCAATAGGGAACGACATGTTTTTGCTTCCACTCAAAATGGGCATTGTCAAAATGTTATAATAAATGATCTGTGGGGTATTTTGAGCTGAAACTTCACAGTAGTGATGGGCGCTTTTGAAGCACTGCAATGATCTCTGTGAACCCGTGAATCATGCGAGTTCATTGAGATCGACTCCCAGTGGCGAACCATTGAACCAGTGTCTATGGTTTTTATATGATCTCGGATCAGTTTGATTGATTTGTAGACATTTTTAGTGAGACATTTGTGTTATTAAAAGGATGAGTTGTAGTTAATAGTCTCTTATTGCCCTGTTTAGACAAGCTCTCCATAAAACAAACAAAACAAGCCCTGCAAATTAATAATAATTATTTTGAAAAACACATAATATACAGACACCTCATATTTAATGGTATTTTATTATTTAATGTATAATACTTTCAATAAAACATTTGCAATGCTTTTGTAAAATGTTATTTGTAAATGCATGTTTTGGCCTGAGTTTTTGTTGCATTTACACAGTTTTGACCAGCAGGCGTCACCAGCGTGTGGTGTTTCGAGCGCTTTGTGAATAATTTTGCAAAGCAATTGGTTCAATGAACTGACATGATTCACAGGTTCACAGAGATCATCACCCCACCAGTCAGCAAAACCATCGAAATTTCAAAACTTTTCGAAACAGTTATGACATAACGAAGCCTCGTTTACTGAAATCGTGTGACTTTGGCAGTTTGAAACAAATGATTCACAAAAGTTTCGAAGCTTCACGAAGTGATGTGCTCAAATGTGCTCATCACTATCGTGGCTTGATACCACCCAAGGACATTTCTCTGATTAAGTGATTTAGTGTTAGTTATTAATTTCACCTTGCAGTCCTACTGCACAAACTCCTGCAGTGCTGTGATTTTTTATTAAAGACTTTATAGTCATTATACAGAAAATGTTTTGACAGGGTCATTCAGACACACACAGACATCCAGAATCAGCATATGAATCTCAACAATAGTGACAATCGACAAAATATTCTGATAAACATGTCAATTCTGAACGTTACAAAACAAGCTACTAAAGTCACAAAAAAGCTTTTTGTTGTTTGTCACCATTGTTGAGATTTATACGCTATTGAGGTCTCTGTGTATCTAACACACAGCTCAAAACATTTTCTTTCTAATAACTTTAAAAAAAAACAATAGAATATCTTATTGGCAGAACACTCATGCCATAATATCACAAACATGTTGTAAATAATGTAAAATTAACAGCTTACACACTCGAAGATTAGACTCTGGATGAGATTAGTGAATCAGTCCACTACATGATGACTTTAGCATCAGCACGAAGTAGCCAACATCATCTGATCACATTTTCTCTCGCATTTGTAGCCATTGGATAAAAAAAAGGGTCAAGAGCCCAACTACAGCAAACAATGATCTCCATCATGTTGACTTTATTATTTTAAATGTTAATAAAACATAATTCTCAACAATAACTTGTGGATGAAATGAAGTCAAACTGCTTAGTAATAAGTGAAGATGCTGAGATCTTGAGAGATCTGTTAGTGTTTAATGTTCTGTTGCTGCCAGTTATTTGACAGGTTTTTTTAATTATTTTTTTCTTCTTTACAGTGTTTTCCTGATAAACATTTAATGCATGTTTTTGCACTTATTTAATTTTATGCACACACACACACACACACACACACACACACACATAGTTCTCTTATTGAATCTAATTACACTTGGAAATGTGTCACATTATCAAAGTAAAATGGTTTGTGAATTCTATTTGACTTCAATATTGATATAACTGTTGTGTCCAGGTACATTATGAAGTATGGAGGAGTCTATTGAAGCATTTCTGGGCGGTAGTGGTTGGATACTCCATGCTAGTGTTGATCCTGATCTACATGTACCAGTTTAAAAGTGTCTGTAACCTGTTCCAACAGATATTAGGCATACCAGAGGAGCGGTAAGTACTGGTATGTAGACACATAAACATAATGTGTCATAATTCAGAAACAGTGACATGTGGGTGTAATATTTGCCTATTTAAATTGATTTCAGGGGCATATTTTACCTTTTACCTTTACCTGATAATGTCTGACCCTATTCAAAAATGATTCTGCTTTCATTCATATAGCATGTATGTATATTTATGAGACAGATGTCACATATGAAATCCATGTGTTCACTCTTTGTCAGGTTGCGAGACATTGGGCTAGAACAGTTTGACACCATTGAACTATTTGCACAAATCTTACTGCCAGCCTTCTTCCTTCTGGCCTGCATTCTTCAGCTGCATTATTTCAACTGTGATTTCCTCTCTCTAACTGATCTTCAGATGGTAGTGACAAGAAACAGAATTAACAGGTGTGTAAAAATAGTCAGACACACAAATATACACTGAACAAAATTATAAACGCAGCACTTTTGTTTTTGCCCCCATTTTTCATGAGCTGAACTCAAAGACCTTTGTCCTTTGGAAATAATGACCAAACTCAGGAAAGCTTATATTTAACATCAGATTAAAAACTCCACAACATTCAGTTCTTTGTTAATTATAATAAGGGCAATCTAGTTTAATCTTGTAACTTGCTTAAAACAGGAGTTTTCAAACCGGTCCTGGAGGCATCCCATCACTGCACATTTTGTATGTCTCCCTTATCGAACACACACAATTCAGGTCTTTCAGTCTCTATTAAAGTTGAATCAGGTGTGTTAGATATGGAAGACATACAAAATGTTCAGTGCTGTTGAGCAGTGTTTCCCAGCCCTGTTCCTGAAGACAATGGCTATCCAGTCCTGGTCCTGGAGGGCCAATGTACTCCAGAGTTTACTCCAGTCTGCCCCAACCTACTTGCCTGGAAGTTTCTATTGATACTGAATACCTTGATAAGTTGGTTTCATTAGGTTTTGAGTTAAACTTTAAAAGTTAAAAGGACTGGACACCTGGCTCTGCAAGTCTACGCCCCTGCATACTCCACAGCTTCTATCCAGTCTGTGAAGAAGTGATGTCTGTCAGGTGTGGTGTTGAGGGATGAGGCAAGGACTCAAATGCAGCAATAATAGGCAGCAATAATGGGCATTTATTTAAATTCTAAACAAAAACAAATCAAAACTAGCCAGTAGGGGAAAACACACAGTCTCTGGCACAGAAAGGCAGAGAAGAGCCAGACATGGCAGGGCTATACAAGGCAAGGCAAGCCAAGCCAGTGCAGTACATGTCTTTTAATGGTACATTCTTTGAAACATAATTATATTAATATCGTATGATATAATTTCAGAGAAGAAGACCTAAAGGAAACACTGAAGGCGATTTTTGATATGTGAGTATTTGAACTCTTGCAGCAGCTTTCGTTTAAATTGTCGTTAAATTTCGTTAAATTTTTTAATATTGTAGTACTTAGGTTTCAGAGAAAATGCTAGGGATTTTTTAGCTATATTGGTTAGCATGGGAAATAGGCTTATTATGAGTGCAAACAATATACAGTAATTCTCTGAATTTCTTTTAGTATTGTGACATATTACTGCTAGGGGTGTAACAATATATTGTGTCACAATATATCTCAGTACAAAAAATGTGTACAAATCACCCAAAATGAAAATTACTGTGTGAGGAAAAACTACATTAAACTACTATATATAATGTTGAATATAATGTATAATAATGCAATGGGGGAATATTTGTGGGTCATGTGGGTAATGCCAAATGTCTTATGTTACCTGTAAAAAGTGGCCTACATTATTTTAAATATATCTAGTCAGTGACAGAGTGCAAACATATTTGTCTAAAATAATTCTGTATTTTCAGCTTCAGAATCATGAATATTTTTATTCTGGTTTCACCACTGTCCTGTGCATTGAGTTACCAGCACCAAGTCCAAGCCTATTAATTTACACCCCCATTGTAATACCAAATTTAGCATTTTATCAACGGTACATTTTCTGTTAACCTTTTTTCCATAAGTCTTGGAGTATCATAATAATATTGTGTTGTGAGTTCAGTATCGTGATATGTATTGAATCATGACATGAGGGATCGTTACACCCCTAATTACTGCTAATGTTTCATTCATGTTATGTGCAGTGGCAGTATATGCTGCAACTACTATGATTGGATAATCATAGATTAGCCATAAATTAGTAGGCAGTGCTCTAATATTGGCACATTAGAACCTCAGACCCAAGTTTTAGTCTTAGCTCAAGGTCCCTCCTCCATTTTGTCCCTCTCTCAATCCACTAAAATTTTTTATTTAATTAATTACATGATGTGCCAGTTAAATTAAAATTAAATATACTATTGGTCCGGACTTAAAAAGGAAAACCCTGAACACCCATACATTATCTTGGCAACACTTTACATTAAGATTCCCTTTGTAAAAGGTTTATAAAGGCGTTCATATATGACTAATAACTCATTTACAAATGCATTATAAATCATTGATAAACAGTTATAAATGCATGAATAAAAAGGGTGATGATAAAAATAATAAAATCCTTTAATGGAGATCCAGAAGATGAAGCAAACAATAGCACACAGGGCAACATAAGTTCAATAACCAACAAACTCAAAGAACTCAGGATGGAGACTAAATAAGGGAACTAATGAGGGAAAGACAGGTGCAGGGAGTTAACTAATAATGACATAACAAGATAATGAACCAAAACACAAGAAGGGCAAACCAGAGCAAGGAGATACAACAGAAAAGAGCAAACTAAGTTCATAACTGTGACAGAAATTATCAAACTTTATTTTGGAGGGGGGAAAAACATAAAAGCACAACCATGACTTGATGAGATATTAATAATGAAAATATGTAATTTAGCAGTTTTGTAAAAATCATTAAATCAATGACTGAAAGCACCATTACAGAACATTATCACATTAATAAGCAATCAATAATTATTTTTGATATCATGATAAAGCCCACTGTAACTTGAGTATTTAGCCATCCACACTTGCAGTACCTCCACACGAGTGAACCATCCACGGCAGCGCCGGTGTGGTTATTTATTTGTATGGTAACTTATAAATTGAACCAACACAGCAATTACACATATAAACACTATAACTAATTATCAATTATTTAAAATGCAAGTTTAAATTAGTTATTAGTAATTTATGAACACATTTATGAACCCTTTATAAAGGGAACCTTAATGTAAAGTTGTTAGCATTATCTTTTCTCAGTTGCATGGCCTTCTGTCATGTCTACATATAAATAATAATAATAATAATAAATTGTAATAAATTATAATACATTTGATAAAACATCTGATCTTACCTTTTAATATTCATGTCCAATTGGGAGTATTGTCCGGACCTCTGCTGGGAAGGAAATATAGAGACCAGCGTTATTTTGAATTCAGCTCTTAATTGGGTTGATGATTTTGGCTTCCATTGACCATTGCCACATCATTTTGTTCTCAACAAACTACACAATATGTACAAGTAAAGATTTTCAACTTGAATATTTCGTTCATCAAGATCCAATGTGTGATTTAAGTGATCCCTTAATAAATTATATTACCATAAATATTCCCGCAAAGGACCAACGTTTTCAGTCCAGGGTTGTGCTGTAGAACTCGCTAAAACTTGCTTTGATTTCAGGTGGTATTTCAGGCAAGAATAGCTTTGATGGCTTATTGCAGATAGAGTTAAAGTCTTTGGTCATATTAGTGGTTCCATCAGGATGTGTTTTGAATTCATAATTTCCCTTCAGAGGGACCAAACCCAAAATGTGTTAATAGGTTTAACGTGTATATATATATATATATATATATATATATGTATGTGTGTGTGTGTGTGTGTGTGTGTGTGTTATGTTCATTGCAGCCCAGGTAGCTGGTTCTTTAATATAACCTACATTACTTGGATCCTATGGTCCCCATACTTTCCCATCCAAAGCACCTTTGTATTTTTTACACTATGAAAACTCTTTTAATAAACATTGACTTTGTTTTTACTCACTGCAGGATGAAGAAAAACACTGAGAAATTGAAGAAATGGTGAGTGAAGGGTGGACACAAACTTACGTTCATGTGAGAGTTTATTAGAGGTGTACCCCTAACACTGCACATTTTGCGTGTCTCCTTTGTCCGACACACCCATTTCAGTTTTTGGAGTCTCTACAAATACGATCATGAGTGGAATAAGGTTTGTTAGGAGTGTAAGGTGACTTGCTAAATGTGCAGTGTTGAGGGTACTCCAAGAACGTGGTTGGGAACCACTGTATTAGAGAGCCATTCAAGCCACAGAAGTTGATGGTACATGCAAAGATCAATCAGGATACACATACGGAAAGGACAAAAATGGAACCACTATGAAAACAACAAACAGTGAATGGTCAGAAATGCAGTAGAAACATTAGAAAGCCCTTAGGAACAATATAGAACCTGAGGCCAAAAAAATTATTCAGTTAGTCAATGAGCAAGAGAAAATCAAAAGAATAGAACTCCAAAGTTACAGTGCACCGCATAAATGAGTACAACCTATGGTAGAAATTCCCCTATGCACCCAAGTTAAGATACCTGCTGGGGTCTTGTCTACTGGCTACGTATCCCCAAAGGGTCAACTGGCGACACATACAAATGTATACTCTAGAACGTCTATTGGTGATGTTTGCAGAGTTCCGGACAACGTTTTGCCCCTTTTGAAAACTATCAATTGGGACTAAGATCTTTAGTGTTCAACTAACCTGCTGCACAGCTGTAACAGACAGACTGCAGACAGTGCCTTTGAATATGCTTTAATCACGGCTGAGAGGACCTCATACCAATAACAGCTAATCTGCCTGAAAAAAAAAAACAGTTTATATAGCATAGGTGCATGGCAAAGTTGACATGATTCATTACATCATTTTTCTGTAATATAATTGGTTGTTCTTATGTGCAATTGATTACTTCAGCTCATTACTCAAGTCATGGGTTGTTATGGTTATTTTTATATTCAGACATACGTCTAGCCGTCTTGTCCATATGCTTTCTTATCAAAGTGATAAAATGTTGTGTTGCAAAAATGAGTACACCTTCTTGAAAGTTACTAAATAAAACTGAATTACTAAATCATTCTCAAACTTCATGCTGCAAACAGTGTTAACACTTGGGAGAGACCTGTCAGGAGACTAATTTTTAGCACAAAAGAGGACAATGGTACCAAAGGAATACCAAATCGTTGTTTTAAGTGTGGAAATATAGCAAAAGTGTCACAGAAATTCAAAAACAAAGGACTTGCGTCAAGGCCCCTGAAATAACCAGGCCTTCACTTTAAACCTGCATTTAGTGATAAGTGATTTTTGGCTGGAAAAGGTGCAGGAGAAATACCAGTCAAGTGTCTCAGAGCTGGCAAAAGCTATGAAAACAGTGACTGTTTATCTCAATGTGTAAGATGCGGCCTGCAGAAGTAATCTGCATGGCTGTTGTCCATAATGGAACTACCTACTGTAGCCAAAACACAATAAACTCATTTAACCATTTCTGAGGCCCATATTTAGAAATCTGGGAATCCATACTCTGGTCTCATGAGACCAAGCCAATCATTTCAGATCTAACAGCATCCAAAATGTTATGGTGTTGCCAGAGGAGTACAGTGAGAAGTGCCTGGTTCCCACAGTGAAGTTTAATGGTAGTAAAGCTCTTCTATAGGGGTGTATGAGTGCTGAACATGTGAGGGAGTTGTGCTTTATCAATGCTGTCATGATTTCACACACCACTGTGTGATGTAATAATAAAAAAACAAACTTGAAACAGAAGATGCTACCCTCTCCTCATTCCCTGCGTTGTTGGGTATTTTTTCAACATGACAATGACGGTATGCAATCTCTCAAGGTGAAAATCCTTTAGTGGACATGTATTTCATCTTAACAATCTTGAGCACCTGTGGGGGATTCTGTAGAGGCAAGCTGAGCAACATTCACCATTAAACACCAGAGCATTTACATTTACATTACATTTAATCATTTAGCAGACGCTTTTATCCAAAGCAACTTACAAATGAGGACAATGAAAGCAATCAAAATCAACAAGAGAGCAATGATATGCAAGTGCTATAACAAGTCTCAGTTAGCTTAATGCAGTACACATAGCAAGGTTTTTTTTTTGTTGTTGTTTTTTAAATTATATAATAAATAAAAAGAAAACAGATAGAATAGAAAAAGAATAGAGCAAGCTTGTTTTAAAGTAAACAAGCAGTTAGTAAATTAATAGAGTGCAAGTCTAAAAGGGGCAAGTTTTTTAGACTTTATTTTTTAAAGAATAGAATTAGAATAGAGAGTGTTAGAGTTAGAGGGTCAAATAAAGATGGAAGAGATGTGTTTTTAGTCGATTCTTGAAGATGGCTAAGGACTCAGCTGCTCGGATTGAGTTGGGCAGGTCATTACAACAGGAGGGAACATTTAATTTAAAAGTC
>NW_015665058.1:340749-344199 GCF_001515625.1 Sinocyclocheilus rhinocerous
AGAGCTTGAACAAGGAGTTGTGAAGCATGTTCCGAAAGAAAGGGCCTGATCTTCTTGATGTTGAATAAAGCAAATCTGCAGGACCGGGCAGTTTTAGCAATGTGGTCTGCTGATCTCAAACAATAAAAAAAAAATCTCAACAATGGTGACAAAATAGTCAGATAAACAGATCAACTCTGAATGTCACAAAACAAGCTACTAAAGTCACAAAAAAGCTTTTTGTTGATTGTCACCATTGTTGAGATTTATATACTGATTCTGATTCTTGATGTCTCTTTGCATCTAAAATACAGAGCTCAAAACATTTTCTTTATAATGACTTATTTACAGTGTATGCATTTGGTGGTGATTTCACAACTTAAAATGACAGCCGAATTGTTAATTTCACAGATATTTTTAGTAATTTTACAGAGTTTTCAGTATAATTTAAAGTGGAGGAAAATGGCTGTTTTTTTTAAGAAAGAAAGAAAGTTATTTTCCATAAAAATAGGATTTTATTTTACAGTGTAGGTTAACAATTCAAAGTATATGCTTTGATTGTATATTGATGCTCTACATTTTTTTGGAGCAGCTGATGTAGAAAAAATCAGAAACTTAGTGTCTTATCTGCCTCCTCCCCATTTCCAGAGGCAAGAAGTGACCATCTTAAGAGATCTCATTATGATTTGTTTCATCTTTGTCTGTTCCTACTTCCATTTTGTACATTTTGTTTTGGGAGTGAGAAAGAAACAAGTTACTTTTTGTGAGCAGCAGCAAAGCAATGCAAACAGTAATGTTTTTTTGTAATGTGTAGAGCGTGATCATCAAACTGATTACAGATGACAGAAAAGCCTTAGCTCTCATTTTCACTAAATTGAATATGTCCAAATAAAGTATAAATGCTTTGTTCTAACTTGTTGCAAGGATTCTTTTCCTGCTGTTCTGTCTGTACTTTACTGTTATTCTAAAACGTTTCGACCCATATACACTTTTTTTAAAACAACAGTAAATGAGGTTCAAAAACACTAGATGGTGCAGTACCTCATTTTGTGTTTATGTAACTATATGTAAACTACATTGTTTTCAAATCACAACACACCTCACCTCACCTATGGTATAATGTGTTCTTTTTTTCCCATTATAGGTTGATGGAAAGGCAGATCCATGGAAAATGTGGCGATCAAATGAATATTTCATCTTCCTCCTTGGACAAACATCATGAAGTAGAATTAGAAGATGATGGTAAGTCAAGTTCCTACCTGAACAATTTGGTTTAAAGATCACCATACAAATAATCCATTCAACAAGCTCTCTGTGAGAAAGCTGCTATTTACGGAACTTCTTCTGTGTTTGTTCTTCCAACAACACATTCTCCAATAATTTGCTCAGTTAACATTTTTTTTTCCCTCAAATAAATCGAGCTTTCGAATTCGAAGATGCAAAAAATTCAATTTTGAATCCATCCACACTGCCAGAAATCTGACTACTCACACTTACTCCAATTGCTAGTATTCAATATTGAATCAGTCTTCTTTTAGCAAAACAGATCACCTGAGTTTTTGGCACAGAGAAACGGAAATACCATTCATTAGCCCAATTCACTACATTCACAACAGTTATTTACATGCACTTATCCACATGCCCAACATTGCAACCCCATTGCACTCTCTATCTCCGTGTCTATCTGTGCAAAAATTTTGTAAATAATTAGATTAAACAGAATAGGACTGCTAACACTTCCTGTATATATCTGAGACAATACTCTAACTTGCATAGTTCTTTTAAACAATAAATTCTTAGGGCTGTGCAATTAATCGCATGCGATTGTCATGCGCATCTCGTCAGTAAAGCCGGTTCCGTGATTATTAGTAAATCTCCATCACCTGCTTTCAGATGGAGCAGCATTTACTACACAGAGCCATAGTTCACTGACAAGCTACGCAATATCGCGTTCATTATCGCAGGCGATTCAATCTGCGATAATGGACGCGATATTGCCTAATTGTCAGTGAACTACTGCTCTGTGTAGTAAATGCCGCTCCATCTGAAAGCAGGTGATGGAGATTTACTACTAATCATGGAACCGGCTTTACTGACGAGATGCACATTACAATCACATGCGATTAATTGCACAGCCCTATTCGTCCCTAGTTGTCCATTCTTTTTATTTCTATTCGGTCCAATTTGATCAAAAGTCTCTCTTTCCACATCATCACATTTTTCAAATAATACTCCTACTAACACTTCCTTGTTTACTTGGGCCTTTCTTATTTCAGCTTCCAAGCAGAGAATTGTGTTTTGCCCTTTCTGGAAACAATTTTGGTACAGAGAGAAAAGGTTTCTCTTCTCAATGACATGCACCGGTCTACAGTATTCATAACCATATGCTCCACAGATTTTATGTTTTATATGGACCTGTAGTTAGTAAATTTCAGCTCGACCGTCTGCAACGGCTCAAATGGGCCCTACTGTAGTGATGTGAGCACTAGAGTCAGGTCCCAAGAGGGTATAGAGGGGGGCCGTGGAGGATTTAGCCTTCTCGCCCCCTTAAGGAACCTGACGACCAGGTCATGCTTCCCCAGCGACTTCCCTTCTACGGGGTCGTGGTTAGCAGTGATTGCAGCGACATAAACTTTGAGGGTGGAGGGAGACAGCCTTCGCTCCAACCCTTGCTACAAAAAGGTCAGCACGACTCTGATTGGGCATCTTCGGGGGTCTTCTCGGTGAGAAGAACACCACTCAACGAACAGGTTCCACTTCAAAGCGTAGGCGTGTCTCGTAGACGGTGTAGTCCGTTGGTTCGTCCTCCCGATCCGCCCGCTGCTGCTCACTGGCGAGAGAGGAGGGTGAATGTGATATGGCACTGGATCGTCCACAACCCCCCGTCCCCTCTGGGGACCCAGAGATAGAAGAATTTGCTCTTTTGTCGAGTATTTGGGTACCACTGACCGAGAGGAGGCTGGAGGCTGCTGCGGACGCTGCGCGGGAGCAGGATGTACCTGATGGCCTCAGTCTGCTTTTGGGCAGCGGAGAACTGCTGGGTGAAGTTCTCCACTGTGTCGCCGAAAAGGCCGGTCTGGGACACGGGGGCGTTCAAGAACCGTGTCTTGTTCGTCTCGCGCATGTTGGCAAGACACAGCCAAAGATGGCGTTTCTGGACCACCATAGTGGGCATCGCACGACCCAGAGACCGCGCCGTAACCTTCGTCGCTCGTAGCGCGAGGTCCGTCGCGGTGCGGAGTTCTTTGAGAACTTCCGGGTCGTGACCACCCTCGTGCAAGTCCCTCAGTGCCTTGGCCTGGTGCACTTGCAATCACGCCGTAGCGTGTAAGGCGGAGGCAGCTTCTCCACAGGTCGTATAAACATCGCTGGCCAGTCGAGTACCTACAGACCCGGGAGGGGAGGCACGGTTCTCCCTGCCGGTTGGAGGCGGTATTAGGACACAACTGCATCGCAACCGACCGCTCCACC
>NW_015665058.1:344869-377974 GCF_001515625.1 Sinocyclocheilus rhinocerous
GGCACTGGATCGTCCACAACCCCCCGTCCCCTCTGGGGACCCAGAGATAGAAGAATTTGCTCTTTTGTCGAGTATTTGGGTACCACTGACCGAGAGGAGGCTGGAGGCTGCTGCGGACGCTGCGCGGGAGCAGGATGTACCTGATGGCCTCAGTCTGCTTTTGGGCAGCGGAGAACTGCTGGGTGAAGTTCTCCACTGTGTCGCCGAAAAGGCCGGTCTGGGACACGGGGGCGTTCAAGAACCGTGTCTTGTTCGTCTCGCGCATGTTGGCAAGACACAGCCAAAGATGGCGTTTCTGGACCACCATAGTGGGCATCGCACGACCCAGAGACCGCGCCGTAACCTTCATCGCTCGTAGCGCGAGGTCCGTCGCGGTGCGGAGTTCTCGAGAGTGACCGACTGAAAGGGAACTAAAGTTTTTTTTTTAGAAACTAGTTGCCCTACTTTCTTTACAACG
Organism: Sinocyclocheilus rhinocerous; assembly: GCF_001515625.1. Lineage (NCBI taxonomy): Eukaryota > Metazoa > Chordata > Actinopteri > Cypriniformes > Cyprinidae > Sinocyclocheilus > Sinocyclocheilus rhinocerous. Next base: position 345,327 of record NW_015665058.1, read on the forward strand.
TCAATGTATGACATTTATTTAGCCACACATTTTTGAACTTTCATTGCATTTTTCCTTACTCAGCATTCTCTGTATCCTGCACTGTGATCACCTCCAGAATTACACACTGCAAAAAATTATTCTCTTACTTTGTATTTTTGTCTTGTTTTCCATTACAAATATCTAAACAATTTAAAATCAAGCTGCATTTACCTGAGAAGCAAAATTACTGATTCTGAAATTTGTTAGCTTTCTTTTGCTTACAACAAGAAAAAAATCTACCCATGGGGTAAGAAAAATAATCTAATTTCCCTTTCAATTAAGAAGATTTTTCTTACCCCATTGCCAGATTTTTTTTTCTTTGAAGCAGCAAGACAAAATTTTGATAACATTTTATTTCAAATTTCTTTTATTGAATTTTCTGCACTGAATATCAAATCCACAGACAACAATGCACTGTTAATACCCTAAGCACATCCCTCAATCACCTACCTAAGAAAAACTTCCCATACAAAAAAAAAAATAATAATAAAAAGATAGATAGATAGATAGATAGATAGAGCAAATTTATTTTTACAAGAATAGCATGTTAAACTGTAAAAAAAATAAAAAAAAATAAAATGTTGCTCAGTTTAAGTGTCTAGAGAGTTATCTAACAGATAATCTTAAAAGGGGCGCCACAGTTTATGAAAGGTCCTTAAAGAACCATTGAGTGACAGTCTAATTTTTTCCAATTTAATGCAAGTAAACACCTCTTTCAGCCATGAATCAAAAGTAGGGGGTGAGGCTTGCTTCCATTTTAAAATGATGAGACATCTCGCTAACAAAGTAGTGAAGGCTATAGCCTTTTGAACCGTCACTGAAAGGTCAGTATCAACCGCCATACTGAAAATGGCCAAAGGTGTATTTGGATCAAGATCTATGTCAAAGACTTCCTTCAGAATTTTGAATATTTTGTAATGTAAAATCTTACACTGTATCAGGCTATGTCTTGCACATATTGATGATGTATGAATGAGATCAAGAATACGTTCCCAGTGTTCATCAGATAACTCAAGTCCTTCTCCCAATCCCATCGAATCTGACTTGGAGGGTCTGGATTAGTATTATGAATCAGGTAATAAATTACAGAATTACAGTGTTTTGAGTGTGGTTCAAGCTTTAAGATGTCATCCAATAGGGATTCAGGGGGGCGATTCGGGAAACAAGGGAATAATGTTTGAACAAAGTGCCTGGCTTGATAGAAATGAAATTAGTGGGAATTAGATAGGTCAAATCACTTGGAAAGATTATTAAAGGATGAGAAGATTCCATTTTCATAGAGATCATCTATGGTCTTTATGCCCTTATCAAACGAAATTCGGAATGCCTCATCCATATTAGATGGTGAAAAACAGATTTTTAAAAATAGGAGAACGGGTAGACGAGTCCATACTACTCATTTTGAACTAATGTTGGCAGGTAATGGTAGCTGAGAGCAGATAACAGAGTGCAAAGAGAGGCTCGCTGAGGATTGTTCCAGGTAGGCCCAACAAGGGAGTTCAGAATTCAAATTATTCCTCCAATATAACTTTTTTTGGATATTGCCCAATAATTGTGCAAGAAATGTGGGAGTGCAAGGCCTCCTTTATTTTTTATTTAATTAGGCTTATACCTTATACGTTATATTTATGGGGAAGTCATGGGCTTATGGTTAGAGAGTCGGACTCGTAACCCAAAGGTTGCGGGTTCGAGTCTCGTACCGGCAGGGATTGTAGGTGTGGGGAGTGAATGTACAGCGCTCTGTCCCATCTTCAATACCACGACTGAGGTGCCTTGAGCAAGGCACCGAACCCCCAACTGCTCCTTCGCCGCAGCAAAAAATGGCTGCCCACTGCTCCGGGTGTGTGTTCATGGTGTGTGTGTGTGTTCACTGCTGTGTGTGTGCACTTTGGATGGGATAAATGCAGAGCACTAATTCCGAGTATGGGTCACCATACTTGGCCACATGTCACTTCCCTTCACGTCTAGCCAGGGAAAGAGGGAGGTTAGCCCAGCTCACTTTTATGAAAGTGAAGCTTATACCCTGAAATGTTACTGGACTGGTTTAGAATATTCTAAATAATAGCAACAGAAGACTCTGGATCAGAAATAAAATTTATACTCCTTGCTTGATAGATTGATACCTTTAAAATTTACATCCTCACAAAGCCAAATAGCAAAGGGCTCAATGGCAAAAAGCAAAGGCGACAGAGGACAGCCCTGCCTAGTGCCCCTCTGAAGCAAAAATGGAGGTGAAACCACACCATTAGTTACCACAAACGCCTGTGGAGATACGTACATTAATTTGGAAATAAAGCCATCATCAAAACCAAAGCATTCCATTACACAAAAGATGTATCCCCATTCGATTATAGCAAAAGACAACATTTTAGTTAAAATTTTATAATCCACATTCAAAAGTTAAATGGGTCTGTAACTGCTACACGATAGGCAATCTTTGTCTTTCTTGGCAGTCAAAGTGATTGATGCTAACGACAGGGTGCAAGGTAGGGAACCCTTAGAGTAAGCCTCATTAAACATGTTCTGTAGTGCGGGTGCCATAGATGCAGAAAACATTTTATAAAATTCAGTGGTAAACCCGTCAGGGCCTGGTGACTTGCCATTTTACAAAAGTTTGATAGCTTCCACCACTTAAGAAATTGGATCACCAAGAGTCTTAGCAATAGCACTATCAATATTAGGAAAGGTGATCCTATCCAAGGGCCATTCTTCGCAGTCAGTGCAAATGGGAAGCTTCGAAGTGTAAATATCTGAATAAAACTGTAAGAAAATGCTATTAATTTTGTATGGATCATTAAAGAAATCTCTCCCTGTGGTGACCTTATTGCAGGAATCAACTTTGATGCTGCTGACACTCTGGCTTGATGGGCCAATAATTTACCTGCCTTGTCCCCCAGTTCAAAAAAATGTTGCCTAAATTTAAGCAAATGTGCCTCAGCCTTATTCGTTGTCTAATGGTCAAATTCTGTCTGCAGACAAAGGCGCTCTTTAAACAGGTCTTTATTTGGATCAGTAGCATACTGACAATCTAAACATTGTAGATCCTTTAGTATCGAATCTAGTTTAAGCTTGCCAGCCCTATTCATACCAGTGGAGTTAGAAATTATCATGCCTTGTAAGTAATACAACTTAAACGTTTTTCTCAAAGAGTCCCCCTGCTAATACTTGGCATATCATTAGCTTAAAAAAATAGGGCTATTTGCTCAGTCAAAAATTGTTAAAAATCATCTCTAGCCAAAAAGAAAGAGGGGAAGCGCTAGTGTTTAGGAAATGGTGTGCACTGGGAAAGATAAATGTCAACAGAGATGGGAGCGTGATTCGAAATAACAATGCTGTGATACTCACAGCATGATAAGTTTGAAAGCAGCCTGTTGTCTAATAATAATACAAAAAATCGTGAATATGTATGAGGGGAAAAATTAGTAGGCCCTATTCATTGGATATTTTGATCTCCAAGGATCAGACAGCCCCAATTGTCCAGCAAAGGTATTCAAAGTTCTGGTTTAATTAGTTAATACACAAGGTTTGCTCAGGGATCTCTGTCTATAACAGTGTCCTGTACAAAATTAAAGTCACGTCCTATGATAATATGTTTTCTGTCAATATCAGGAATAGATGAAAAAAAGTTGGATATAAACTTTTCATCATCCCAATTAGGGGCATAAATACTTTCCATAATAACAGGCACATCTCTGAGCCTGTTTAGATGTATGCTTCGGTGTCTGAAGCATACATCTAAACACGACAATAACATTGGCCGGCAACAGCCAGTGACGCAATTACCGGCGCGACCACAGTATAAAAGGGCGCCGGAAGAACGCGTCATCCGCTTCTTCGTCTGAAGCTCACGTCCGAAGCATGGCGAGGCTTCTAGAGGACGCAGTGTCTTGTTCCCTTCTCAGGGAACCATGGGTTACATACGTAACCTGAGACGTTCCCTTTCAAGGGAACTTCGAACTGCGTCCTCTAGAGGTCGCTATGGGGAACGGTATACCCACGCTGCCATGCTGAGGGGAGTGCATGCCAAGCACCAAGGCGAGCACTAAGTACCAACTCTACCAAAGCTATGGGAGTTGCCCACGGACGCCTTGACGGCTGTCAGTGACATTATCCCCTTCGGCCAAAGGCCTGAGCTGCATACCCCAAAAAACTTACCTGTTAAGGGCTGGGCTGGAAAGCCTGAACCCAGGGCAGAGCTTGAAGGCTTGGAATCAGAAACAAAAGAGATTCCTTTTAGGAGATACAGCCAAGCATCTAGGTTCTTACAATAATTAGACCCTGGCCTGTCACCCAGGGGGCTACCGCCAACTCTACATGAGCTTGCCCAAAGGAACTGACTCGACATGTATCCTTGGCGATACCTTCCTGAGCAGGGTGTTCGCTACCAAGGACCTAAGTAGAGTGGGGCCCAAGGTGAAAACCGGGGCCTAAGCCAACTCAGAGAAAGGGAACAAGGCTGGCAGCACGTAACCTATACCATAAAGGATTTGAGAAAAGTGTGCAGAATGCTTAGCGTGCACACTTACAACAATGTGGGTTTTAGAAAGTGCACAGAATCTCGGCGTGTGCACTTACCATAACATGGATGCTAGTAACACCGTTACTAAGGGGTCACCGAGGCTGTTTCTTAGACAGCCTTAGAAACCCTATGTGACTCTAGAATGCTCAGGGAGCAGTTACTTAATTCAGCGGGAGTCCGCATACTCAGAGTGCATGTGGATTAAAAATGGCGTACCTCATAGAAAAAACCCTCCATATGAGGGGAGCATCGCCAACTCACCAATAATAGTCACAGGACAGGCTCCGAAGCATTACGCTCATACATAACTTGAAGGAGCGTAGCACCAAGCTCTCAAGAGGGGGACACAAATGCTTGATTTTCTATTGCTCATAGATAACCCTCTAGAGTGAGGGGAGCACTAACAACCTGATGCGGCTGCTCAATGGAGCTCCAAGAGCGGAGGACCTGATGAGAGGAAGCCTCAGACGCTCAATTGGGAGCCGCATGCTCAAAGGCAACCCTCTGAGGTGAGGGGCACACTGCTAGGCTCGACCAAATAGGAACAACTAGTCAGGGAGGCAGCAAGCGGCCAAACTGCCTGATGTCGCTGTCACGGAGTTCAGAGCGGAGGGCTCGACCATTAGCAAAAAGAGAGAGGAACCCAGCTCGATCGAAGCGATCAATAGCCCATGGGCAAAGTACCTAGCTCTCAAGTAGAGAGGAGGACTCACATAATCTGCCCAAGACCAGCGAGCTCATAAAAGACCCTCCCTCAGTGAGGGGAGCACGGCCATGTCCGGGGAGCAGATTGACCGCAAATGAGACATCAGAAATGGGATCACACATTTCAACAGGGAACAACAGGGTCCCAATAAAGAGGCAACTGACCAAGAAGGTGACAGGGACGGGCCTAACAACTCGGTATTGTTGCATATGGAGTTTTCGGGAGCAGCGCTCTCGGCTCTCAAGCTGAGGTGGGCCCTCAAAGCACAAACTGGGAGAGATAGGCTCATAGCTAACCCTCGCAGTGAGGTGAGCACTTCTCAGCTCGACCAGAAGGCACCGCTAGGTTAGAAGGGGCAGTCTAGATTAGCAGTGCCCAATGAGAGACCGTCAACTGATGCAGCTGAACGCAGTCTTATGCTCTCTATCTCGATAGTGAGCATGGGCCCCGTTTAACCAGATCTGAAGAGAACCTGTAGAAACAACGAGACCCAATAACCCATTCATGCATGAAGAGCTACTGCTCCTCAGAGCCGAATTTTATTTGGGATTTAAATGTACTTAGACTGTCAAGACTAAAATGGGAAATTCGGTTTACAACAACAGAATCTTGCTCGATCAGTCTAAAAAGGGTGAGCCTTAACCTCTGATATTGGCATGATTATATAAAGTTACTATTAGAGAAAGTAATGTTGGTCAGCTTTTCTATAGCCGTGTCCATGACCTCTTACTAGACATAGTGTGTCAGGATAAATAAGACGAGGATCCAAGGTCAAGTACAATCACAGTTTATTTAAATAAACAGCAAACAAAAGCAAAGCAGAGTGGTTAGATGTTTGTGGTTCAGGAGAAGTCTTTGGCAGGCCTTGGTAGTGAGGGGACTGCAATGGGCTGGAGGGCAGAGGAACAAAGATAATCCAACCCAGTAAAGCAGTCAGCGTCAAAATAAAAAAAATAGTCCAACACAACTAGGCAGAAAATCCACACACAACAGAAACAAACACAGGAACAGAGAGCTGGGACACTGGTAAAATTTGAAAAATCAAGTAATCAAGTAAATAAAGTTATTTTTAGAAAAGAGCAAGCATGGCCAACTATCTAAATAGTATTTGTCAATTACCCCTGTCTAATGACCAAGATTTGTGAGTTTGTGACGTGAGATCCCAGAGAAATCCAATGAATACCTTCTACTTATGTTTATAGGATTTATAATATTACTTAAAATGCAACTAAGGTCTACATTACTATTATTACTATACTGTTTATGTTCATTGAGCCAGTGGTATTTGAAACTTACGTATGTTTGGGTCCGGTGAATGAATGAAATACACTAATCCGTATTGTTCACGAAACTAAAGTTGCCTTGAACTCATAGTGCGTTCACATACACACAAAATATATTTTTCCCTTACCAATTATGTAAATGTACATAATGATTATCTTGACGAATTTCCTCTCAGAGGTACGCAATAATATAAGGAGGATGTTTTCTCTTGTCTTTGATATACCACTATCCGCTATTTAATTTGAAAAACATTAATTATACGTATCCAGCTAAGTTTCCCATAACAGTAAATGGGAACGTCGCAAATACTGGAAGCAAGCATGCACACACTCGCGCTGCCGAAGCTCACCGATGCCATCTTGTGCACCTAACCAATTGATAAATGGGATGATAAAATGTCTAGATAATTTATTATATACATGACCAATGATTAATTGGTATTCCAACCTAAATTCAAGGTCATAAGAATATATAACAGTGTAATTAAAAGTACTTTGCGCATCGAAAAGACAGAACGTGCAGGAAACCTTCATCCACACTATTACATACCGTCACTGGGCCAATTGGGTGGCAATTACAGACTATTACTCGCTGGGCATTGATAGGGATATGTCCTTAACATCCATACTAAATTCTATGCCCTTGGATAAAATTAAAGTTCATATAAAGTATGACAAGCCCATTCAAACAAATTATATTTTGTGAAACAAACTTAAATAATTTAAGTTAACCTTAGGTAAACTGAATTAGGTAAACCCTAATAACATTATATTTACAAAGTAAATTACTTTTGTAATTACTCAATGATCTACTAGTGTCAGGGTTATGCTCTATTTTGGAGTTTCTGTGTTCTGTCCTGTTTTGCCCTAGTTAGTCTCCTTGGTTTCTAATTAGTCCCACACCTGTTTCTGTTCTCCTTGATTACTTTCCATGTGTATTTAAGCCCTGAGTTTCCTTAGTTCCTTTGTCTGATCTCGTCTATGTTTATGTTTATGTGGTTGTGCATCTGTGACATCTCCAGAGATCTCGTGTGTTATTTTGCTTACTAAAGACTGTTTTCTGTTCACTCCATCGTCATGTGCTTTAATACAGCCACCGTTCCATGACAACTAGCCAACAATAACATGAATAAGCATGCTAAATATAACATTTTTAAACTAAATATGATGTATGGAATGAGCATATTTGAAGTGATCTCTCACAGAACTGACAAAACATAGCTAATGCTCATTGAATAAAGCTCTATACATCACAGTCATCATGTAGACACCCACAAGTTTGACTTCTTGATGCTGTAGCTTATTTTAAATAAATTGAACAAGAAAAAAAATCCATATTGCACGCTCTCAAAATTTTATTTAATTCAATATCTTGATATAATTAGAATATGTGCATGTATTGCAGTGCCCGCAGTGAACCAGTGGCTGGTGGTGATGGACAGGGTGCATGAGTTGACCCTGCAAGCTGTTCTGTGGTTATGGAGAGTTCAGGAGCTGTGCTGGAGAATACTGGAGCTCCACAGCTTCAAACTAGTCTCTACAGGCATCATCTGGGTATGCGTGCAGGAGGTGAGACATAAACCAGTGTACAGCCGACACATACAGTACCTGGATGCAGAGTCACCCTCAACTAGAACCTATACAATGTTGCAGGTTTACACACTCTTATGTGCATATATTTCAGGTATCGCTGATGAACTTGTTGTTTTTGGTGCTGTGGACATTTGCTCTGCCGTACTCAAGACTGCGGCCTTTGGCTTTCAATGTGTCTTCTGTTTGGGCCTGTGTGATTGTTGTGTGTAAAATGATGTACCAGCTCAAAATTATCAAACCATCTGAGTATTCTTCAAACTGCACTGCTGTAAGTATTATTTATGTGACTGCTGCCTTAGAAACATACTTTTGGTTGTACATTATTTTACAGTATGTGCACTTACATGTACATATAATGTACTAACTTAAGAAAGTACTGGTAATATGACGTAAATACATAGTTAGGTTTAGGGCTAGGTTCAGGGTTAGTACCTAGTTATTACACAGTTATTGAAATTACTTTAATAAATATGTAGTATGTACATGGGGAACAGGACTGTAAAATAAAGTGCTGCCATAATTTTATATACACATTGCATATTTTTTATATATACATTAAAAGGAAAACATTTGTTTTGTTTTGTTTTTTAGATAATAGGTGAGTAAATGTACACTGGGATCAAAAGGATTTGGGCAAGTGTAATGTGAGAATAAAAACAAATTAATAATGATGAAAGAATAATGATGATTAAATCTCAAACCTGGCAGAGGTGAGAAAGGTTTACAAAAGAAACATGAATAGGGTTTGCCGTGGCATAAATTAGATCAGGGGTGTCAAACTCAGTTCCCAGAGGGCCATAGCCCTGCGGAGTTTAGCTTCAACCTTAATTAAATGCACCTGAACCAGCATATCAAGTCCTTCAGGCTTATTTGAAAACTACAGGTATGAGTGTTGGAGCAGGGTTGGAACTGAACTCTGTAGGACTGTGGCCCTCTAGGAGCTGAGCTGACAATAAAGTGAATGTAACATAGTTTATATTTTTTTAACAAAGTCCTCGCTAAAAAACCACATGGCATGGTCTTACCTCTCAGATCCGACTAGAGTTCTCACACAGACCTCATTAGTCCACATCAGAGACCTCATTAGATTACCTCAGATCCCATTAGAACTCAAGGAACCATATCAAATGAACAATATCAAACCTTAGTAGGTATCCACGTGTGGTTAGCATGTTCTAGTATGTTGGTGGCATGATTTTAGGTGTTTCTGGCTAGTTGTTTGACATTAGATAGATAGAGATGCACATTATTTAAAATTTTTAATGTTGCCAAAAGGTGAATGGTTAAACAATATATGATACATAAAAACATTTTATTCTTTTAAATGTCCAAATTGATGTCTCCAAAGGGCCTGTCATCATCTAATGAGAGTTGGATCGGTGATAACAAAGCAGAGCTGTTGAGGAATTCAGTTCTGTATTTGGCACCAGTAGATCCAGCAATGTGGGTTGGCGGACTGAGGAAGTGTGAGGATTCCATCCTACCCTGTCTCTGGGTATTCTGCTAAGTATTTTTATGGGCTATAATGTGATATTAGCTCACTTAGGTACTGAGGACCTAAACCATTTAAAGCTCTGTAAGTAATTAGCTGAATTTTTGAAATGTATACAAAACTTAATAGGCAGTTATATTAATATGTAATTATGATCACATTTCTTTGTTTTGAATACCCAAGTATTTTGAGTACCCAAAACACTGCACATTTTGCATGTCTCCTTAAATCAAACACACCCTATTCCACTCATCAGCACATTTATAGGGACTCTAAGACCTGAAATTGGTGTGTCAAAGGAATCATGAAAAATGTGCAGTGTTGGGGGGCCTACGTGAATGTGGTTGGGAACCACTGCTCTACCTTGCTAGCAGTTCCAAACCTGCTACAGAACACTTGCCTGTAATTTTCATGTAAAGTCTGGAATACACTATACAACTTTTGCCCAGATTATTGCACTGATTTACAATCTTTTTTTTTTTAAGCTTAGACTATTATTCCATCCAGTTGGAGGACATCAAACATGTTTGATATTTTAAGCCGATTTTAGAAGACTTATATTGTTTTTATTTGTCATGTGTGTCCTAGCAACAAGGCATTTGTTTCTGCATGAGTTTCTTGTGATCAAAACAGCTTGAAGGTCTGGTAGTGTATAATTCTCCTGGTAGTGTATAATATGATGGACAATCTTTCTACTGTGACCATTTACAAAGTCAGCAAGTGTATGATGCCTAGTGTTTGTCATGTACAGTAGTGCAGATGTTTTCAAACCTGTCCTGGAGGACCACCAGCACTGCACATTTTGTATGTCTCCCTTATAAGACACACCCAATTCAGGTCTTGCAGTCTACTAACGAGCTGATGAATGGAATCAGGTGTGTTAGATGAGGGAGATATACAAAATGTGCAGTGCTGGGGGTCCTCTAGGGCCCCGTCCACACGGAGACGCGTTTAGCTGTATACGCATACATTTTGTATCGTATAGGCATTTCGTCCACACGGATCCGGCGTTTTGGGAGAGTGAAACCGTTATTTTTTGAAACTGGGTCCCAGAGTGGATAAATCTGAAAACGCCACCCTTGCGTTTTCGTGTGGACAGCGAATCTGTATATTTTTTGAAACGATGACGTCATCAGCCCACATCTCGATCCTAGTCAGACACCGCTACATCACGTAACAGCAACAAAAACATGAACAAACACTGAACGATTGTCTTTTTATTAACTAACATTAACACAGATTAATAAATGTATTGTTCCATGTTCGTTTGTATACAGCGCACAAGGTTTATGCGCATAGTCCAAGTCTTCTTCTCCGTTTTTAGTGTATCTCTGTGGCAGAATTACAGCGCCACATACTGGTCTGGCATGTATACTACATCGTTTTGTGTCGGTTTTGTGGTTTCGTGTGGACGCAGATATTTCTTGAGACGAGGGGGAAAAAAAGATCAGATAGGGAAAGCTCTGGCTTCGTGTGGACGTAGCCTAGGACAGGTTTGAAAATCCCTGGTGTAGTGTATTCCATCCTTAACCCTGCACACTTCAATTATCTGGTTCAGGTGTGTTTGACTGGGGTATCTATCTATCTATTTATTTGTTTGTTTGTTTGTTTATTGGTGATTCCATGTGGGTAGAATCACCTGTTAATTTTAGGCCTCCTTGTGTTTGATGTGACTGTCCATCGGCACCAGCTCCATCACCGTCTTCAAAATGGCCTTAAAGCAACACACAGCAGCACCATATTTCAGGGTGTGACACACCAGCATCTAGACCACGGCATTATGGCCTCCCTCAAATATTTTGCTAACTACTTCTTCTACAAGTTTGGTCTGGAGGTGAGCGAAGTTGGTATACTTTTTTATTTATTTATTTATTTTTACCAGGAAATTAAGCTCATGAAATTTTAAAATTATTTTACAAGAGGTTTCTGGCAAAGACAGGCAGCATACTTAGTTAAACATGAAAACATTTAAAAGTAAAACATATACATTAATTCACATATACAGAAAATGTACACATTTCAATCAAAACAATTATAATTGGGTAAATCCTAACCAAATCATTTAAAATATACTTACATTCATTAGAGAAACCAACTCTTTTAAGCATAATTTACCTTATCACTGGTTCCAATCAAATGAAATAGCATAACTAAATGCCCTTTTACCTATTTGTACAGACTTTCTGGATATTTAAAAGATAATAATCTTGTGAACGAAGAATTCTTTGCACATTTTTGAGTGATATAGTGCTAAATAAGAGAGAAGCAAACCCAGAATCATTTTAGGCCCCACTTTATATTAAGTGGCCTTAACTACTATGTACTTACATCAAAAATGAAGTACAATGTACTTATTGTGTTGATATTGTATTGCAAAACACTTTTTGTTAAGGCCACTTAATATAAAGTGGGTCCTAATTTTATATATAAATATGTGCCAGTGCTTGAGTCTGTGATGATAATGTGGGCCATTCAGCCCGAGAGTACAGCAGACAATGATGGGTAAGGGCTTTTGAATTAGCAATAAACCTTAAAGGTGCAATAGGTGATTGTCTTCAGAATTTTTTTTTATTATGCTGGTTGAAAGTCTCTTCACATCCCGATAGCAAGCATTAAGTTAAGTGGTCTAAATGTATTTGTCTGTATTTATATATTCTGTGGAAGGTGTAGGATCAAGAAATGAGGAACCGCTGATGTAGCCTATTGTAGTAATGTTGTCTCTGGTATTCTGGTCTGTGAGCATAAATGCGTTCAGGGGGCATGGCTTTGGACGGCGATTGCAGGGAGGGTGGGACGTTCGCTTTCAGTGCGATCAGGCTAAAGTTCGCATTTTCCAAGATCTCCTACTGCACCTTTAATGCTCCATGATAAACAGATTACGAAACCTGTAAACAATGCTTAGGCGCCTGAATATAGATAATATCATAATAATCCAACTCTAACAAGAAAGTAAAAGCTACCGATCCCCTTCTTGCTTCTAAAGAAAGATAGGACTTAATTCTAAAAAAAACAAAAACAAATTTTAAATCTTGAAAATCTGTATATGCCATTACATTAACATCTATGTATTTTTTTAACATGTAGTTGAAACCAGCATTACTTTTGTTTCTGTTCACTATTGTTAAATTAAAATAAAAATGGCAAAAACATAAAATTATAAGAACTATTAAAACAGTGCTGTGTTACTCTATACTCTATGAAGCATTACCACAATTTTTTTTTGCATTTTTTAAAGGGGTCATATGATGCTTTTTTAAAGATCATTATTTTGTGTTTGAGCTTTTGCTGAGAATGCAAATCAGATGGTGATACGTTTTCAAACTAGCATCACCTTTGAAATGAATGTGCTACATTTTCCACTCTCTTTTCTGTATCAGGTGTGTTTTGTGGTAGCAGTAAATGTCATTGGCCAGCGGATGGATGTCTGTGCACTTCTGCACTCTTTTGCGCTAATGGCTGTTCTGGCACAACGTCGTAGAAAGGCCATAGGAGAAGTGTGGCTAAAATACTGCTGCTTCATTGCAAGTTTCATGGTGCTGCAATACCTGCTGTGCATTGGCCTACCACCAGCGCTCTGCATTGGTCAGTAACTCAACATTTACTGCTGCAAAGTTCTAGTAATCACTGCTAATGTAAAGTGCATTTTCTGTTTATTGTTTTGACTTGTAAGAAATTGACACATTTAATTATAGGTCTATAGTGCATACTGAAGCATTTAATAAGTAGAGAGTTAATTTACACACAAACAAACTTACAATGTGGCAGTGTAAACAGCTGTTTTACTACAAAATAACCCAGCAGGCTGACTTTCGATTTAACAGTCTGATGATGACACAGGTTAGCTGCCATTGTTCACATAACCATGGCATTTGTTTCATTTCTAACACCTTAGGTTCTGTTAGCTCTCTTAAATTCTCTTTACTTTTCATGTTGTCTGTAGGTTTTCTTTGGTTTCTATTCATTATATATGCTCGTTGGTGGTTACTTTACTGCTTACTATTCACCAAACAAATCCAATCTGGTTTAGGCTAGATGAGGTTCAGTGGGCTCACAATGCTCGATATAAATATCCTCTGTCAACTCAGGGTTTGATCCAGAGTTTGTGATTAACTCTAGAGTGTGTGCACCTTGAAAGTGTGACGCGTGCAGCAAACTATGGGAAGCCGTTCAGGAAATAATACATTTGTATTATTACGTGAATATGGATTGGTTCACTGGTTGAAAGTATGGTTTAATGGCAAATGCATTGGTTTATAATACATTGGAATAACCAGACATATACTGGTTTAGATACATTGGTTTGATCAAGCACACATGGGTTTGCTGCTTAATACACTGGTTTGTTCAAGTCAACACTGGTTTCCTCAACTATGTATTGGTTTAGGTGCACTGGTTGGCTCAAGCATATATTGGTCTCATCAAGTATACATTGCTCTGTTCAATTATAGATTGGTTTGATTAACTATATATTTGTTTGTTCACATACATATTGGTTTAGATACATCGGTTGACTCGAGTAGATTTTGGTTTAGATACATCAGTTGGCTCAACTATGTATTGGTTTGTTCAACTATATATTAGTTTAGATTAGAGATGCACCGATACTGAATTTCTCCACCGATACGGATAGCAATTATTCAGGGTGATATCTGCCGATACCGATGTCGATACCGATAGTTTGATTTTCTTAAGGAAAAAACTCTCCTAACTAATGCTGTAAACTATACTGGGAACCCTCTCATTTGGTGCATTACTGTTATATTTAAGGCTAAAATTAATAACAGAGCTATTATATACAACTGCTATTTATTTTCAGATATAATAATTACACTCAAATAAAAACTGAATTGTCTGTATACAACTCAGTTGCACATAATGTTTTCATAAACAATTGTCATCATGCCAGATTTATTCAAACATACATAATTAAATGTTAATGAGCTCCCCTTTAGTTTTTTTTGTAGCTAACTAATGAACTGTGAACATTGGATAACCTTGCTGAGATAAATGCAATGCTAAGCGACATTGTTCGTAAGCTGTTTTATTGGCATCTTTCCGCGGCTGAAACGCTGAATGAGTGATTACATGAGATGTGATACATGTCGGTAAGTTGTACTGTATCTTTCAACATACCTTTTGATGTTCATTCATGTTTATTTTGCGCTATAATTTGTATTACAGTGGAAGAGACTTATTATTGTATTACAGTGGATCCATCGGTGCATCTCTAGTTTAGATATATTGGTTATCTCATGTATATATTGGTTTGTTCAGCTATATATTGGTTTAGATACATTGGTTATCTCAGGTATATATTGGTTTGTTCAACTATATATTGGTTAGGTGTATCGTTGGCTCAAGTATACTGTATATTGGTTTGTTCAACTATATACTGCGTTAGATACATCGGTTCCCCTTTTAGGGAACTCGTGCTGCATCCTCTAGCGGACACTATGGGGACTGCCGCCAGCAGGACCGGTATCTGAAGCACATGTGAAACAACTCCAATCCTATCGGCCCACGTAGCTTGTGAAGTCACAGACGGGCACCCGGTAGTATAAGAGGGCACCTGCAGAACACATCACCAACTTTTGTTGTCTTCAGGAGTCGTCTGTTTGTTCAGTGTGTGTGAAGCATTATCCTGGTGAGTCGAGCAGTGCTTTAGGGAATGTGTGACTCCGTGTTTGGATTCTAACACTTGAGGGCATATTCTGACTTTTGCGTTATTGTCTCGGTCCCACCGTTGCCGAGGCACGGTTTATCTCACCTCAGTACTGCCCTATTTTCAGGGTTTTAATGCAGGTAGAGATGGGTGAAATATCACTAAATATTCATAAGCTTAACCTGCAAATGGCCTTTTGGATCAACTTAACAAAAATACTCAGAAATGGGTCAAATAAAAACACAAACTTACCTGGGTAAAAACCAAAACCGACTTCGTGCAACAGGCTTATGGCATGACACTCCTTACTATCTCAATTCTCAATATTTACAAAACTATTTACAAAGCCAACCCAACCAATTTGAAAGGGCAGTCCAAAATCAGTGTCAGAAAACAGACAAAGGGGTCAAATACACCACTATACAAATACAAATACAAACACTATACTATCAAACTCAGCTCAGAACACAAGGGCTGCGTCCAAAAGCTGAAAAATGCTGCCTTCGGAAGACGCATTCCAAGGTTGGAAGGCATCAAGGCATGTCCGAATTCAATGTCAGCTTCACTTCCTGTCTCCTGAGATACCTCTTCATCTGATCTATTTTTGAAGGCAGCATAGATGTATCCTCTGCTGCTTTTGATATCCCACAATCCTGTGCGTTCCATTCTGTGATGGTTAAGCTAAAAAAAAAATAAAGATGGCATCTGAAAGTTGCACTTGGTGATCAGTTTGTGTGTAAATGTATGTTTCTTACTTTTTGCACTTTTTATGTTATTTCTAGCTGGAAATCAGTATCATAGTACTTAAATATTTACTTAGTTATCACCAAAGCTCATTCTATTTTGTTTTAGATCATCTGCCTCAGAAACATGTCCGAAATCAGTTTTGTGAAGTGACTTTGTGCACAAATGCTGCCTGCAAAGTCATTGCCTGATATGGCAGCGAGGCAACAAGTTAACAGCCTGCGCTCTCGGATGCCAAGATTGCTCCAGAGGAAGTGATGACATGGTTTATAAAGTGCCGTGTACCAATCAGGACATAACATCAATCAGCCTGCAGGAACCAATCAGACGATGTTCCTAGACACACGCACACACACACAACAACAACAACAACAACAACAACAACAACAACAACAACAACAACAACAACAACAACAACAACACAAATATAACAAAACACAAACCATACGGTCATAATCAATATAACACAGGATACAACAATATAAATAATTTATATAAATGTATAATAAAGGGGGTAATGAAATGCATTTTCTGATTATTTGAAAAAAAAAAAAAAAGAACAAATACTTGTAAAAATCACTTCCATCCTCATTTTCACTCTCTGTCAAGCACTTGAATTTACTTACACAAGATAAGGGGGCATGTAGTGTTTACAGCTTTAGACTTTTAGAAGCTATAACTGCATATATTTGATTTAATTCTCAATACGCCCTTAACATTATTATTATTATAATTTTAAATTTGTTTATTATAATTGTTTTGTTAATGGGTGCTTCTCAATATCCCTCCTCGTTTCCTCACTCCTCCGTCCTCCATCCTATGACTCGGAAACCGATCGAGCTCAGCCATCTTGTAGGACATCTCAATTCTCTAATTGCACCGTGAAGATCGAGGAGTGAGGAAGCTTCCAGAGGAGCTTTGAGCGAGGATAAACAGGTGTATCCTTTGCGAAAGTGTTTTTCATCGAAAAACCTGAGGCACATATAAATTCTCCTCCCCCTTCACATCTGTAATAATAATTTTGATTTATATTTTACCTTTGCAGTTTAAATAAACCATACATGTCATATATTTCAAACAGGGCATCTTGCTTTATTAATTTATTATGAATGTCTTAAATAACAAACTTTAACAACATAAGGGCAGATTCCTTTAGCGCAGCTGATGACACTTTGAAGTGACGCTAAAGGGAGCGAGGATATATCATTTCACTTGATTCAATTCCTCCATCCTCGCATCTTTTCCTTGCGTCCTTTTCCTTGCACTCAGCATCCTGAAGGGGTGGAGCTAAGACGCGAGGAAAGGAAACAAGGATGCACAAATAAGAATGGAGAAGCACACAGTGTATTGTTTTAATACACAAGTGTCCCGTCCTGTTCCTGGAGATCTGCTGATGCTGATTTGCGTGTAGATTGCAACGTTTTATTCTTCTATAGTAACGTAGTCAACGAGACAATAGGTGTCATCATCGTACAGTTAGTATGACGGACAATACATGTCGTACCCCAAGTTGATCAGATCCATGTCGCACAGTGTGATTTGCAATGATCTTATAGGATTGCTAAAATTGTGCAGTGTAGAAGACTTTAAAACATAACCTTTTTCCTTGCTTCTTTGTGGATAGTGCCATTATGGCAAGAGACTTCTTATAGGATGCTCTGCACTTTCATTCACTGTAATCAGTTTTAAATTAAAATCTTGCTGATGATGGCGAGCAGCAACGCCTCTGATGCTGTTAGAGGTGTCATAACAGCTATAGAAGGCTTAAAAACTACTTGAGTGTTATGACCAGTAAGACATCAGTAAGTAAGTAAGCAGAATCAGTAAGACAAGACACAATTTATGTCAAGTTAATGCCTCCACAATTTGACTGGCTCATTACCCTGTCAATGCAATAATACCTGCCTATCTTGTTCTCTTCGTCACAATGATTGGCTGATTACCATTATTGCAATAATGCTTAGTTATTGAACTGCACAAGAGAACTGAATTTGATACCTTTATTCTATTATCCAGGTCCGGAGTCATCAAGCATGGCATCTTTGTCTGACTTTTTTGGTTAGGTCCAGATTTCTCTGCATTGGTTGACATTGTAGAATTTCCATTTATATGTAGAATTTCCATTTAAAACTTAAGCAGCAGAGCATGTAGAACAATAGAACACAGGTTATGAGTTAGATTCCCAGGGAATACATAAACGGATTAAACATGCACTCCACTTCGCTTTTAAACACACACTGACGAATTTCCCTAAGCACTTCCCCACTTCAACAAGTGGATGTTTATAAGGACAGACCTCCGAACTCTCGATTTTGGGAGCGAGTCTACACTTCATGCAGCTCCATATACCACAATGAAATGGGATTTTGACGTCACAGCAGATCACGCTTAATTTAACCCCACCCACAAACATAGCCATGGGAACATATTTTAATGGGCTGCCTTGAGCACCTTTTCTCTGAAAGATGCTGTTTTCATACCATCTTGATCAAATCTTTTCTTTACTTCTGGTGTGGCCAAGTCCGCAGCTTCATAGAATTCTCGTCGCCATGAGAGTTGTGCAACTTTTGCATCTGCCTCTGGCTCTGCTGTTTGATGACAATGGGCTGGGGTTTTTGTCACCCTGTGCTCACCTGGCATTTTAGATATAGTTTGTAGCATGTAATCCACTGCTGCATCATCCCAAAGCACCTCCATGTGCCTTCCAAGCAGTTCGGCACCCAGTGAGCTGGCTTTGGTATGCTGCAAACTCCTGGCTACCAACTCACATGGCTTGAATACTGATTCATTACAGAGGAGGCCATAGTAAGTTTTTCTTTCAATCTTTCATTGCTTGCTTGCTTGAGCAGACCTCCGATCTTGGCTGTAGTGTCTTCTCTCACACTTCTGGTATCCTTAAACTGCTCCAGTGTTTTGATGATTTCTTTTTAGGCACTACACACATATTTGATAGCTATTGTTCATGTGCACCATCTTGTTGGACATATGGCCAGTAAGGTAACTATCTCATCGCAGCCAAACATGGACTCGTAGAGGTCCTTCTGTTTTGCTGATTCATGGATTATAACAGTTACGCCATGAACAAAGTAAATTCAATCTGCAATGAGACTCACACACAGCCCCCTGAAGAACTAGGTCAAGTGAATAGTTGCCACAGTGGACAAAAATGGGAATCTGGGCTTTTTTTTTTTTGCCACTCCTAAACCCCCCAAAAACCGTCCTGATGACATGTTAGAAGCTCCTTCAAAACTATATCGAAGGAGATAATCAATTAGGATTTTCAGCCTGAGAAGTACATCTTTGAAGCACCTAAACAGGGTCTCACTGCTGCTGTTGGGGGCACTGTAAAATCCAAGGAATTCAGAGTGAATCTCCAGTTTCTCCTCCACATAGCGTCCATGAGCTCTATTGTACTGTGGTCCGTGACACCATTAGCTGTGACTCCAAAGTACAGACTAATTGTGTTACAGGATCCAATCTCAAGTTGTATAATGAGATGAGTACTTAGAATCCCGTGATGAGTACTGTTGAATTTTATAGAACAGGCTGTAGCACCCTTACTTCACTCAGTACCGCCCACTTAAAATATTCAGACATAAAAGAAATAAGAATTAAAAACAGAACTATGACTGTGTAACAAACAGTCAGCTTAATCTCAGAATAATTAATCTAATAATAATAACAATAGTATGATATATATGAATTATTCTGATATTTAACTGCACATTACTGTTTGTTATACAGTCATAGTGTATCATATCAATATTTTCGTTTATCAGATTTTCCAGTTGAGTGAACACTGGCATGTTTTGGCTGCTGCTACTCACTGGTTCTGTTTTTAATTCTTATTTCTTTTATGTCTGAATATTTTAAGTTGGGAAATTCTATCTAACTTCTGCGTCTTTATTGTACTGAATATATCTTAACCTTGGAATTTTGTGGCTGCTGTCTGATATCTACTGCTTCTGATTCACCGTAACGGAGGATTGGCGTTTGCAATTTGGCTTCATCGCTGTCTAATTGACCTGTCCTAACATTATGAGAGTGCGTCATGTGGCTCATCAAGCTGCTGTTGTGGATTATTCTCTCCTGTGCTCTGATCAACACTGCTCCACATCTGATGTATTTGTCAGCAGACCTCTACCAATTTAGCCATGCAGTCAAACCTCCACTGTTTTTGTTCAATCAACAGGATCTGTTACGCCGACCGAAATACATTCATCTTGGATCCCGTTGGAAAAAATATCAGAATCTGTGCTGCTAAACCTGGACAAATTCTGTCTTTTTGATCAATTAACTCAAGAATGTCAAAAAATGTTGGGAAGCCTGTTGATTATGAAATGCTGACTCCATTGTCCTGGTCAGACTTTTTATCTTCTGCACTCAGTTTTTCTCTTTTTAATGTTTGGTCAACAACAAGTCTTCTCTTATGCATGAACTTATTCAGGGTTTCTGCGGGCCCTTAAAAAGTCTTAAATTTAGTTCATTTAAGGCCATAAAAATGTTTTAAATGGTACAAGAAAGTCTTAATTATGATTTTAAGAGGTCTTAAATTTGGGGACGGAAAGATAAATTTCGATATGGCTTAAAGTGATGATTAAACTTTAAAAGGCTATGATTTATGAAATAAACATAAGCGCTGCACATTTCAAAGTCAGGTGCTGCACTGTTTTGTGTACTGCCATTACCGGGGAAAACCTCTGTATTTCTGCCGTTACAAAGCACCACCTGCTGGCAGAGAATGAATTTGCATTTTCAGTAAGCCAGTTGTGCTGCTGTTTTTGTTCAGACCAATGGGAAAATCAATCCATGTTTTTAGCTGCAGACACGCAGAGTTGTAAATGTGAACTGGTGGATCGACAAGAAAATTATGCATTATAAAAATCTAAACAATTAAGGCAGTAAAATATTTAATGTTATTTAATGTTTAATTATATTATGTTATTTAATTAATATAATAATTGATTGATAATAATTGTCAAAATTCATATAATAATTGATACTTGACTCATCCAGTTTCTTAAAAATAGTTTAAAAGCTGAAATGTCAAGTTTATTATTTTATAAAAATTTGTTTTTGTGAAAACCTGTATATGAACTGTAAATCATGATTTTTGCAGTCATTTTACAGTTTAATAAGTTACCATAGACATTGCCCTACCCCGCTCATATGGTATTAATTTTATTTGTGCAGGTCTTAAAGGTCTTAAAACGTCTTAAATTTGAGCCTAAAAATCCTGCAGAAACCCTGTTATTGTGGACCAAAATATTGATTTTATGTGTGTTACTGAGACTTGGCAAAAGCCTAATGACTTCTTTCATTTAAATCAAACAACACCGCCTGGATATGCCTATCCATGTAAACCTCGCTGCTCTGGTAACGGGGGTGGCCTTGCACTTATTTATCGTGACAGTTATAAAGTCTGTTTCGGAGCCATCTTCTTTTGAAATCCTGGCAGTACAACTTAAAGGTTCAACTCCAACCATTGTTGCTATGATTTACAGACCACCGAAGTCATCTGCTTTGCCTACTTTTCTTACTGAATTTTGAAATATTATATTGATGGGAGATATATTTAATATTCATTATTACAATGCTACTAGCACTAAATATAATGATTTTAAATCAGTCTTGGATAGTGCTGATCTTGTGCAGTTTTTCAAATTTCCAACACATAACAAAGGTCATATTTTAGATCTAGTATGTCGTTCTGGTGTTATCCCTTTTAATTTTTCTTCTACCGAATTATCTCCGAACACAAGCCGGCATTTTTTAAAATGACTGTTCCTTTAACAAAAGCTAAACCACAATGTTCTGTTCTATTTCGAAATATAAAATATATTGACCTTAATGTTTTGGATGGAATGATTGACCATTCGGTAAACCAATGTTGTTTTATTTCTTCCAAATCTGACTTGGTACATTTTTATAATTTTTTTCTCAAATAATTGACAATGTGGCTCCTGTGAAAACTCGTACTGTATCATTTGTTTACTCTTCCCCTTGGTATACTTCTGAGCTCCATCACCAAAAGGCTGGAGAGACTATGTAAAAGAACTTGAAGTACACAAACAGTTGTATTCTGAGCATCTGATCTCGTACAAGGCTGCACTTAAAAGTGCAAAATCATCTTTTTATGCAAATGCCATAGACAATGGACAGAATTACACAAAGACTTGTTTAGCACTGTTAACAAACTGTTGAACCCTTCTGATATTGATTCACTTGCTCCCAATCAATGTGTATCCTTTTCTAATTTTCTTAGGTCTAAGATTGACAGTATACCTCAAGAATTACTTAAAGGGATAGTTCACCAAAAAATTAAAATTAGGCTGTGTTTTACTCACCCCCATGGCATCCTAGGTGTATATGACTTTCTTCTTTCAGACGAATCCAATAAAAATTGTCCTGGCTATTCCAAGCTCTATCATTGCAGTCAGGGGGTGTTGCAGTGCTTCAGTCCAAAAGAAGTGAAATAAAAAGCGCCCATCCATAAAAAAAGTGTCTCACACGGCTCTGGGGGGTGAACAAAGTCCTCCTGTAGCGAATCCATGCATTTTTGCAAGAAAAATAACCATATTTAAAACGTAATAATCACTTTAATCTAACTTGCGCTCACTATTGTACACGGAAGCAGTTCCGGGCGCATGACGTAAGAAAGTGCTCAGAAGTGACGAATGCGGAAGCTCAGGGGAGAGATCAAAACAAAACAACGGTCAAGAATTAGAAGTTCAAAATGAGGATTTGTAAAGATGAATGTCGGAGGATTTCGATATAAGCCAAGAGGAGACTGGTTTTCCTTTGCTAAAGTAAGGAAACTTTGCTTCCTTTGCTCCTGTAAACAAACGTTGGTTTTCACGAGACGCACCGGCGCATGTGCAACGCTGAACTCATACGTCATGCTCCCGGAACTGCTTCTGTGTACAACTGCACCCACTGACTGCAATAATAGAGCTTGGAAAAGCCAGGACAATTTTTAATATAACTCCGACTGGATTCGTCTGAAAGAAGAAAGTCATATACACATAGGGTGCCTCGGGGTGAGTAAAACACAGCCTAATTTTCATTTTTGGGTGACCTAACCCTTTAAATCTGTTTCAATGTCTAATGATCATCCGGATGGATACAATAAAGTATTTTGGTAAACAAGTGTTCTTTCTAAATTTGAGTTGCCTTCAGTTGATAATATTACTAAGTTGATTATAAGGTCTAAGTTTTCTACTTGTTCACTTGATCCCTTACCCTCACCCCTTGTCCAAATACCCACACTTGCGGTCTTGGTCACTTGAGAGCGCGTGCGCGCGACAGGAAGTAAGTGCGCAAGACTGTCCCAGGTCTTAAAAACGCCAGAGCGCAGTGCCCTTAACGCACACTAAATCCACACTATCTCGAATACTGCTCCGAAGCACTATTCGAGGCTTAGTGTATCCACTGTCTTAGTTAAGTACTGCATTCATTCAATTTCTCCCAATATTACAGCCATAATGAGTTCCACATTATCTACTGCTACTGTTTATTCACAATTACAATTGGCTTCTATCTCTCCAATTCTTACAAATTCTAGTGCGGATCCTAATGATTTAAATAACAATCCACCCAATTTCTAATCTTCCTTTTATTTTAAAAAAATACTTGAAAGAACAAACAGTTTCACCAGCTTCACAGTTTCCTCAATGGGGAAAGCAACTCAACTTGAAGCACATTTGCAAAGTAATGATCTCTATGAGCAATTTCAGTCGGGTTTCATATCCAAACATAGCACAGAAACCACTCTCGTTAAAGTTACACATGATCTTCTAGCAGCTGATTCTGAATTTCTGTCTATTCTTATTTTTCTAGATATTAGTGCTGCCTTTGATACTATTAGTCATTCAGTTTTATTTGAACGATTGGCTTGTAATGTGCTTCTTTGGTTTTCATCTTATTTAAGTGATAGGAAGCCGATTGTTCAGTGTGACGAGTGGGGGCGGGGCCGAGAGCCGTGGGAACGGAGCGAGGCCGGTGGAGTAATTGATGATGAGCGACACCTGCACCACTCACCGGTCTCGAGTCTCACGGACCTCATCCAGCACCACATTGAGACCGGTGAGTGGTGCAGGTGTCGCTCATCATCAATTACTCCACCGGCCTCGCTCCGTTCCCACGGCTCTCGGCCCCGCCCCCACTTGTCACATTCAGATTAAGAATGCTCAATCAGAGCCTGTTACAGTTACTCAAGGTGTTCCATGGGGGTCCGTGTTGGGTCCGCTTTTATTTTTGCTACCCCTTGGTCACATTTTTCACACGTATGGCATTAAATTCCATTTTTACACTGATGATACACTATTGTATATATCCACAAAATCTAATGCTTTCCATCCTCCTTCTGAACTCACTAAATGTTTGCAGGAAGTTAACATATAGACTAATAACTTTTATAACTTTATAAATATAACTTTTTAAAGCTAAATACCAACAAAACTAAGGCCCTTCTTGTTGGGTCTAGATCTGTTTTATACAAAACTCAGTCTTTCACCCTGCTTATCGATAACTCCCCAGTTAATACTTCCACCCACGTGAAAAGTCTTGGTGTTATATTTGATGGTTTGCTTTCTTTTGGTTCCCATATTAATAATATTTCACGTACTACATTTTTTCATTTATGTAACATTGCCCGACTCCGTCCATCACTTTCTCAGCATAGCAATGAAGTTCTTATTCACGCTTTGGTTACATCATGGATTGATTATTGTAATTCTATTTTATTTTGTCTTCCTCAAAAACAACTTCATATATTACAGTTAATTCAGAACGCAGCTGCTAGGACCTACTAAAGTACCTCTGATCACATAACTCCCATTCTTTTCCAACTACATTGGCTTCCTGTTTGTTTCCACATACAATATAAAATGTTGCTGCTTACCTATAAAGCTCTTCATAATCTGGCTCCTTTTTATCTTTCAAATCTTCTTCAATTGTACATTCCTTCAAATTCTTTGAGATCATCTTCTGCAGACTTATTGAGAATTCCAAATTTCAAGTTGAGTTCCTTTGGTGGTAGGGCTTTTAGGTATGCAGGGCCACATTATGGGATTCTTTGCCACTGCACATTTGTCAGCTGGATTCGATTTCCCTCTTTAAAGCTCAGGTTAAAACTTAAGAATAGCTTTTAGTGATTTGATTGTTTGATTTGTATGTCTCTGTGTTTTGTATAGCTTGTATTTTATTGCCTTCCTTTTATGATGTATGGTGTCCTTGAGTGTCTTGAAAGGTGCCTACAAATTAAAGGTATTATATTTATTTCTCCAAAAGCTCAAGCATACCTATATGCATATGGAAAGGTGCATCAATCAAATTCATAAGGGGAAAAAAATGTAAATCATAAATCAGCTCCATGGCAGATTTCAAGTTACTAAGGTCTTAGGATGTTCCAGTTCAACCCATTGCAAGGGTTCTGCCAGGAGGGGCCACTCGTGCAACACACCCCTCGTCTATGTTTTTTGTAATGACTACTCCATTAAAAATTTCAACTGAGCGATTTCAGACACAGCATTTGTGTTCCAATGTTCCCACTGTTTGTCAGTCCTGATCCATTGCTGCAAACTTATGTGTCAGTTCAGATAAAAGAGCCTTTATTAATTAGCTGACAAGTCAAATCAAATGCTTACCTAACACAGTGAGTACTATAGGAATAGGGCCTGGAACATTCTGGAATCAAAAAGAAATGTTAATAAATCACAATATAAGAATATCATGTCTTAATGAACCCATTTCACTCTCTGCTAGATTATACCTGGAGGAAGTCATCTGCAGCTTTGAGCTCTAATCTGATAAAGTGGCTGTATCTACCAGACTACGCCATGAGACCCAACTCCAGCTTCATTCTCTGTGACCTATTCCATCACACCACATTGAATCAGCATATCTACCAAGAAAAATGTGTGTATCACTCTCATTTTCTAATTTCTTTTCAATCAGATGACTGCCTGCTGTTGTTGGTAGCATCTCTGCAGTGGCAGGTCTTTGAGGATGAAAATCAGGCTTGTGTGAGACTCCTGGCAGGAGAGAATGTGGAGATCAGCCGAAATCTAGATCCACAAACCCTCAACCAGTACACTCCTGTCAGCAACTTTCTTCATTGCCGGTATGTGTTAGTTTTTCATGTGTTACATTTCCAGCAAAACACACACACACACACACACATACATACACACACACATACATACATACATACATACATACTATCTGAACAACTTATTAAAATATCAAATTAAGTAACAGAGCCTATGCTTTTGAACATTTTATTCTAGCTTTATGCATTGTTTTTTTATCAACACTTGAATGTCTGTAGGTTTCATTAAAAAAGCAACATTTTGAACAAAAGGCGGAGAAAAAAAATGTCTATGTCTGGATCGGATTTAGAATGATGATTAAAACTAATAAACTATAGATTGAGCAGATTGAGTCCATCAACACCCCAAAGCTTGCAGAGTCATATTCCTCTTTGTAGGATCGACATGAATGTTTGATGATCGTGTTAGCTTACTTGCCCGTAAGCAATGCTTCTGTTGTTTACTTCTGCTTCTTCTTCGCTTGTTTTTGGATCCAGAGATTCTGTGCTATTTCAGAATATGCGTAATAGCATAATAGTGAAAACATGGATGGTTGGAAAATTCCATCAATGACAGGGAAGAGTCATGTCTTAAATGATGGAAAATTAAATGGAGAACCAAAATGTTCTTGATATTTGCACAGATGTTACACTACAATAAAAGCATGCTGCAAATTTCAGAACTCAAAACTAACTCCCCAGTTTAAAATATGAATCTTATTTTTTTTCTATTCATGTAATTGGTATAATATATAGAACCTTATTGTACATTTTACAGTTTGTGCAAAGTGTAAAAATGGTCAGTATCATTTATTGCATTCGTTTAGTATAAACACAGACATATGTAGAATGTTGTGATATATTATGCTTTTGTGTGTGCTTTCAGATCATATCTGGACATGGTGAAGCTGTTTGTGTTCAGTTACTTTTTCTGGCTGGTGTTATGTCTCATATTTATCACTGGAACTATAAGAATTAATATCTTTTGTCTGGGTTATCTGGTGGCCTGTTTCTATTTCATGCTGTTTGGAAGCACATTACTGCTGCGGCCAGTGCAATATGTGCTCAGACTGTGGGACTGTCTCATAGCTTACACCTGTGTGGTCATCAGCTTCAAGAACATGCTCTCAGTAAGCACATCATTGAGTGTTCTGTCAAACCCTATAATATGTTACTGTGACTAAGGGAGGCCAAAAATAACACAAAGGACCATACACAAAAAATAACTGCATTAGCCAAGAAGCAATTGTGCCATCTAAAAGTGCATATTACTCATCACACATCAGGAGATGAAACAGGTTTTGACTCTCTTCTCCATCATTTGATAATCTTTGACTGGATTAATGCTGCCATGGTAAATAGAGAATGTAGACAAATATATTCTAAATAAAATGTTGCAGTGGTAATCGTACCAAGCAAATAGCACTGCCTTTTTGTGCTTTGTTCACAAAACTTAGTTCATGTCTCTTGTATCACTCTGCACTCCCTTCTCACCCAAATTAAAATTTTGTGTCCATTTAATTATTTAATAAGTAGTCAAATATTAAGATCATTTACAGTCACCCTTGTGGTTAAGACCAGCTGACTATACATTAAACTTACTCCCCTTTTTTAAATACAGTGTTTATAAGTATAATTACTTACTCTGTTTGTGTGTGTGATCAGCTTGGCTCTTGTGTTTATCTGGAGAGTCTACAGAAGAATGGCTGTTGGCTCATTCAAGCTTTTAGCATGTTCTGCACCATCAATGGCTACAATTTACGTAAGTAACACTTTATTGAATAGGATTCCTCATATTGAATTACATAATTAGTACACCACTAAAAATATAATATTTCATTTACATTTTCTAATCTTTAAAGATTTACATTTACATACACTGCAAATATTTGAGAGTGACAACTGCATTTATTAATGCACACTTGAGGTGTAACAGCCATTCAACTTCCTTTGTGGCCACATTTCCACCTCAGGTGTACATACATTTTCAATAATTCAATGATTCATCATCAGTAATCATTAGTCATCATTAGTTACTGGAGTCCTGCTATTGTCTGGCAATGGTTTGTGAACTGACAGTTGACCAGAAGTCTTATGTTTAGATCTTTGCACAGATGTTATCATAAAAGTGTCTATATGTGCAAAAGCAAGAGTATGCGTAGTAAATAAGCAAATAAATGAATAGCATATACACACTATTAACTTTAAAAATTGAGAAATTTAATCAGGTCCTGCTGACCTAAAAATCTGGGTATCATCAGCATGAACATGACAGCTAATTTCATGTACATATTTCTTGAAGAAAATAACAAGGAAAATTGCAGTGGAATGAATTGTATTATGAAAAGTGCTATAACAAGTTGTATCATGTAATGTAATTTTGCATGTACATAAGTTTGACTTTGCATTACATAGGTTCATTGACAGGCCTCAATCAAATTTGTGTTTGTCATATGTGGTTTTGTGTAGCCATGCCTGACAATCAGTGTGAATTGCCAGAGGGTGAAGCTGGTATCGTCTGGGATGCAATCTGTTTCACTGTCCTGTTGGCTCAGAGGAGAGTCTTCCTCAGCTACTACTTCCTCTATGTTGTTTCTGACCTTCAGACTTCTAAGGTCCTTGCTTCAAGGTGAGAAAGGTATCTATGGTGTTTGCTAAAGTGAGACC
Organism: Sinocyclocheilus rhinocerous; assembly: GCF_001515625.1. Taxonomy (NCBI): domain Eukaryota; kingdom Metazoa; phylum Chordata; class Actinopteri; order Cypriniformes; family Cyprinidae; genus Sinocyclocheilus; species Sinocyclocheilus rhinocerous. The sequence goes on from NW_015665058.1 coordinate 374,104, forward strand.
AGAACATCAGGGTTAAAGGCGAATTCTGTAATGTAAGGTATTCATGTGATCTTCAGTCTCATATGTACGCTTATTCTACACACTCATTCACAGCTATATATTTTTCAGATGTCTATTCTGCTGCGTATTTATCTAATATATGATTTTCCTGTGGACACTAAGAAGCTGGTTGAAATTTTCAACAAAAACGTGCATTAATTCAGAGAATGTTACATAAACCACATCCACTGCCAATTATATACTTATATAATAGACAGTTATATTATATATAGACAAATATAGAACTGTGATAACATGTTCTCTTTCAAACATTCGTTCGGTATCTCATTATGGGAATGCCTCAGGCATGACCAATCGCGGAAGCACCAATGACACCACATCTGCCAGTCAAGGAAGACCAATCACTGCAGCAATCTGGGAGCAACATCTCTCTAAATATAATTTTCACTCTATTCCCGGTGGAAGATTTTTGGAAGCTATCCTCAGCAGATTTTTAGGTATTATTGTTCAACAGTTTACAGACAAAGCCGCAAGGTAACCTCCCAAACGCAATATATTCTTTATGTTTGCTGAGTGACCTTGTGGCTTAGAGTTTGATAACTAACGTGTTAAGGCGCGTTTTCTGCCCTAAGTTTTTCTGTATATTTTTCCCAAGTTTTTGGGTGCTCATCATGCACCAAAGAGAGAGAGAGAAAAGAGAGAACTCACTGCTCTAAGCACAGCTCCGTACCAGTTTTCACTGTGTAGCAGCCACTGCTAAAGAGCCAGAGAGCCCAATAGGAAAAGACCGTCCTCCACATTATCGCACTTGAATTTCTGCAAAGGATTTTCACAGTCCTTGCATCTGCTGTCTGGGTAACATGCTCAGGCAGCACTATCCAACCCCGAGGGCTCCCCCCACTGAATGACTTTCTCGATTAAAACCTGAGAAAGGAGACTTCGAGTGGTAGTCACAAGAAAGATGGACCCATGCCTTGTTGCTCAAACCTGGGTGGAACCAAAGAAATGTCCTCGGGCCTCAAACTCATGGGGTGATATGATGGATAGTGTGTCGCTCACTCTTCCTCCGCAATTCAATGATACTTAAGGGGGAAAGATGACAATGACAAAGTTCTGCTGACCATTCTCAAGGACAAGGATGATGATAATGCAGATGGTATTCTTCCCCTAAATCAGTCCCATCCGATGAGAGCACAGGAGGAGAACTCACCCTCCCATGTACAAGTTGACATGGCTCTGCTGAAAGTTGTCAATCGATTGGCAGGAAGAGGGGCTGATAGAGATCTTTATGACCCACCAGTGAAACAGTTTATCCTGGCCTGTGTGGAGGTTTTGGGATAAACTGGCTTTTTGAAACTGGATGTTCAGGAAATAGAGGATTTAGGGATGTGAATCCTCCCCCTGTGAAACCTAACTACACCTAGGCTGTAGGATAGCAATCTCTTCAATGTGAGCCTCGCTGCAGGTAAAACAGAGTGCTTCGCCCGCCTCTGTTTTTCAAAAGATTTGCAAGTCTTCTGCATTGGCCATTCATACTTTGAACTTTGTGCGTACTTTGGAAATTGTGCATACGGTCATTCCTACACAAAACCTGGAAATTATCAATAGGGACGTGAGCGGTGGCTACGCTCAAATCTCAAGTCATGTCTCAGCTCGTGTACGCACGTTTTTGAGTTGCATGCAGAATAGTAAATCTGGCAGAGAATTGTATAATGACAGCATTTTGTCCATTTAGATTATTTTCCTGACCGACATCCGAAGCTTATTAATACATTATTCACCAGTCAATCATTAACCAGTAAGATTAGAATGTGATTTTTTCAGGTCTTTAGCTTTGTATGTGCAAATAGCAGCATTAACAACAAACCATGAGGATTCAGACATTGTTGCATCACACACCTGCATCGCTTCTGTGAACGGAGAAAAAAAGAATTAAGTAGGCCAAGTAAAAGGATTAAAATAAATAGGACTACACAAAATATATTTCTCTCAAATAATTAACAGATTAACAAATGAAAAAAACCTGTGCGACAAGTATAGTCTCTTTCAATGCATTTTATTTGTTTTCTTTGTATCTTTATTTTATTAAATCCAACTGATTGATTTCAGCCATTCATCATCAAACTAAAATGCAGTCAACCAAATATAAAAGCTACACTGCTCAATTTAAAAGGTCCGCTGTAAAATCAGCGTGCAGTGCCCAAACAAACATTTTTTTGCACGTGAAGGATTGTTTTACGCGGATAATAAATAATAGTCAAGTCAAGTCAAGTCAAGTCACCTTTATTTATATAGCGCTTTTAACAATCTCATTATTAACATTAATAGTTAATAATGAGTAATAGTTTAGCAACCAAATGTTACATGGCAAAATTGCAAACATTTGGATTCTTGTCTAATGAGAGAGGTTCATGAGCCCAGTGTCGTTTCATTTTCGATTTAAGTCAAATGTGCTGTTTCATTTTCGATTGAAATAAATTCATTTTAGCTTGATATTTGTAGTATGCTGTTTATAATGAATGCCGCTATAGCCTAATTTAATTGTATTTTTATTTTAAAGTTTAATATATAATTTTATAGCTACATATTTTTCATTCTTGTTCTGTTGTGAGTACCGTTAAATTTAAAGGATTTGCTGTGGAGTAAAGGGAACTAAATAGGCTATATAGTGTTTATGATGTTTGTAGAAGTTTTGTTATATTAACTGGTATTTAGTACATATAAATAAGTATCGCTTTTTATTTCTCCTCTTTCCTACTACTTGTTTCACTTCTGTTTCTGCTCGCACTGGAGATGCAGCCATATCTTTACGTTACGGAAAGTGCCAAGATAGCGTTCATCATCTCCCTGCCGACAGGGCGAGCGCTGCAATGGGCAGAGACCATCTGGTCCCAAGCTGGTACAGTAACTAAATCCCTTGATAATTTTATGGCACATTTCCGAGAAGTCTTTGGTAAACCCATAGGTGATACCTCTGTCTGTGACCAGTTATATCACCTCCGTCAGGGGTCTCTGTCCATAAATGACTACGCCCTGAGATTCAGAACCCTCGCAGCAGCCAGCGGCTGGAATGAGCGCGCACTTCTGACCACCTACCGGCAAGGACTAGAGCCGAGAGTGCAACTTCAGCTCGCAGCCTATTATGATTCCTATGGCTTGGAATGGTTTATACAGCTATCCATCCGCTGTGCTACTCATATGCAATCTTGCATTGCGGAGCATCAACTCTCACCATACACTCCACTCCTTCGTCGGCCAGACACCATCAGCCCTCCAGAACCAGGTCAGGAACCCATGCTAGTGGACGGCACTCGACTCTCCCGTTGGGAGCGGCAGAGACGGCTGAGCCAGAGCTTGTGTTTGTACTGTGGAGCTGGAGGGCATGTAATCGCGGCATGCCCCATTCGCCCGCCACGACCTATGGTGAGTGTCATCAAGCCATCAATTGTTAATATGCAACCCCTCACCACTGTTGTAAAACTTACTGCCTCCGGTATCTCCTTTCCAGTACACGCCCTCCTCGACTCTGGCTCAGCCGGGAACTTCATCTCCGGGAATCTCTGCCGCCAACTCAATCTCCCAACCACGGCCACTCAGACCACCTACCAAGTCCAGTCGGTAACGGGAAGACCACTCAGTCGGAGACACGTACGTCACAGCGTGGGTCCGCTACTCCTACAAGTTGGTCAACTGCATGAAGATTCCTCCATCTCCTGGTTCTGGAGGAATCCACCGCTGATGTGATCCTAGGGCGCCCCTGGTTGGTGCAACACGACCCTACCATCTCTTGGAAAACTGGTGAGGTCCTGAAGTGGGGCAGCACCTGCTTTCCTGACTGTTTTCCTCACCTTCCTCAGCCAGCACCCCTGCA
>NW_015665058.1:381162-386140 GCF_001515625.1 Sinocyclocheilus rhinocerous
ACATTTCCGTGAAGTGTTTGGTAAACACGTAGGCGATACCTCTGTCTGTGACCAGTTATATCACCTCCGTCAGGGGTCTCTGTCCATAAATGACTACGCCCTGAAATTCAGAACCCTCGCAGCAGCCAGTGGCTGGAATGAGCGCCCTCTTCTGACCACTTACCGGCAAGGACTGGAGCCGAAGGTGCAACTTCAGCTCGCAGCCTATGATGATTCCTATGGCTTGGAACGGTTTATACAGCTATCCATCCACTGCGCTACTCACATGCAATCTTGCATTGCGGCACATCAACTCTCACCATACACTCCACTCCTTCGTCGGCCAGACACCATCAGCCCTCCAGAACCAGGTCAGGAACCCATGCTAGTGGACGGCACTCGACTCTCCCGTTGGGAGCGGCAGAGACGGCTGAGCCAGAGCTTGTGTTTGTACTGTGGAGCTGGAGGGCATGTAATCCCTTGATAATTTTATGGCACATTTCCGTGAAGTGTTTGGTAAACCCGTAGGCGATACCTCTGTCTGTGACCAGTTATATCACCTCCGTCAGGGGTCTCTGTCCATAAATGACTACGCCCTGAGATTCAGAACCCTCGCAGCAGCCAGCGGCTGGAATGAGCGCGCACTTCTGACCACTTACCGGCAAGGACTGGAGCCGAAGGTGCAACTTCAGCTCTCAGCCTATGACGATTCCTGTGGCTTGGAATGGTTCATACAGCTTTCCATCCGCTGCGCAACTCGCATGCAATCATGCATTTCAGCACATCAACCCTCACCATACACTCCACTCCTTCGTCGGCCAGACACCATCAGCCCTCCAGAGCCAGGTCAAGAACCCATGCTAGTGGACGGCACTCGACTCTCCCCTTGGGAGCGGCAGAGACGGCTGAGCCAGAGCTTATGCTTGTACTGTGGAGCTGGAGGGCATGTAATCACGGCATGCCCCATTTGTCCGCCACGACCTATGGTGAGTGTCATTAAGCCATCCATAGTTAATATGCAACCCCTCACCACTGTTGTAAAACTTACTGCCTCCGGTATCTCCTTTCCAGTACACGACCTCCTCGACTCTGGCTCAGCCGGGAACTTCATCTCCGGGAATCTCTGCCGCCAACTCAATCTCCCAACCACGACCACTAAGACCACCTACCAAGTCCAATCGGTAACTTGAAAACCACTCAGTCGAAGACATGGACCCACGCTGTGACTTACAAGTTGGTCAGTTGCATGAAGAGACACTCCATCTCCTGGTTCTGGAGGAATCCACCGCTGATGTGATCTTGGGGCGTCCTTGGTTGGTGCAACACGACCCTACCATCCCTTGGAGAACTGGTGAGGTCCTGAAGTGGGGCAGTACCTGCTTTTCTGACTGTTTTCCTCATCTTCCTCAGCCATCACCTCTGCACTCCGAGGCCCTCACACTCTGCTCCACCTCCATAGAAAGCCCGATCGATAAACAGTCAGTCGACATTCCAGCCTGTTATGCCCCCTTCAGTGATGTATTCTGTCCGAAGAATGCCTCCCAGTTACCTCCGCACCGGCCATGGGACTGTGCCATTGATCTGATTCCGGGTGAGCCAGTGCCCCCTGGAAGAATTTATCCCTGGTCACTCCCTGAACAGAAGGCCATGGAGGAGTACATCGAAGAGGCTTTACAGCAAGGTTACATCCGCCCTTCCACGTCCCCTGCTGCTTCCAGCTTCTTCTTCGTGGCCAAGAAGGACGGGGGTTTGAGGCCCTGCATCGACTACCGGGCACTCAATAAGAGCACCGTGAAGTTTCGCTACCCACTTCCCCCTCCGTATTCCAGGACTTCATGCACGAGGTACTCCGGGAGTATCTATACAGGTTCGCCCTCGTCTACATTGATGACATACTAATCTACTGCCGGAGCATGGCCAAACATCGCCACCACGTTGCGGAGGTCCTAAAACACCTGAGAGAGTTCCATCTGTTCCTCAAAGCCGAGAAGTGTTCCTTCCATCAGTCCTCGGTTCAGTTCCTTGGCTATGTCATCGATGACGGTGGTATCCAGATGGACGAGGGGAAGGTTGATGCCATCCAAAACTGTCCAGTTCCAACCACCGTCAAGGAACTTCAATGCTTCCTGGGATTCGCGAACTTCTATAGAAGATTCATCTACCACTACAGCTCCATAACCAGTCCACTCACTAGTATGCTCCAGAATAAGCCCAAATCTCTGTCCTGGTCACCAGTTGCCACGGAGGCCTTTGAAGTACTTAAGAAAGCCTTCACTTCTGCCCCGCTCCTCATCCATCCAGACCCGAATAAGCCGTTTGTGGTAGAGGTTGACGCTTCCACTACAGGAGTGGGAGGCATACTTTCTCAGCAGCAGGGGACTCCATCCATGTGCCTTCTTCTCACGCAAACTCAACCCGGCGGAGACGAATTATGACATCGGCAACAGGGAGCTCCTGGCTATCAAACTAGCCCTAGAGGAATGGAGACATTGGTTGGAGGGAGCACATCATCCATTCAGCGTCCTCACTGACCATAAAAACCTGCAATATTTACGAGACGCCAAGAGACTCAATCCTCGCCAGGCAAGATGGGCTCTCTTTTTCACAAGATTCAATTTCACCATTTCCTATCGTCCTGGCCCCAAGAATGTGAAAACAGATGCCCTCTCTCGCCTTCATGCTCCTGAACAAGTCAGTGAGGAACCGGAATCCATTATCCCCAAGGAAATCTTCGTAAGCCCCATCCAATGGAAGGATAACCCAGTCACCTCCACCAATGCTTCCACTCCCACTCCGCCGGGTTGCCCACCAAGAGTGCAGTACGTCACCAGAGCACAACGCACTTCCCTAATTCACTCCGTTCACACCTCTCTGGGCACTGGCCATCCAGGGGCCAACAGCACCATCTCACTGCTGAAAGATCGCTTCTGGTGGCCCAACATAGCCAGGGATGTGAGAAGGTTCGTTCAGGGCTGTTCCGAATGTGCCATCTCCAAGAGCCCACGCCACCTACCATCTGGCAAGCTCCTTCCGCTGCCCATTCCCAACCGCCCTTGGTCACACCTAGGAGTTGATTTCATCACTGATCTACTGGCCTCGGATGGTAACACATGTGTTCTTGTAGTCATTGACCGATTCTCTAAATCTTGCCGTCTTCTCCCCCTCAAGGGTCTACCTACAGCTATGGAGACCGCTGAAATCATGTTTAACAATGTCTTCAGATATTATGGAATTCCCGAGGACATTGTCTCAGACCGTGGCCCACAGTTCATCTCCAGAGTATGGAAGGCATTCTTTTCCCTCCTAGGTGTGACCATAAGCCTCTCCTCAGGTTACCATCCCCAATCCAATGGGCAGACGGAGAGGAAAATTCAGGAAATCGGGCGATCCTCAAACAGATAAACCCGGTCACATATCAACTCCAACTTCCTCCACAGTATAAGATTCACCCCTCCTTCCATGTATCACTGCTGAAACCTCACCATCCACCCGTTTCTCTCTCCACAGAGCCTGGCCCGACAGAAGAACCCCCTCTACAGTTAATCCAGGAGGACGGTACCATCTACAAGGTCGACGAGATCTTGGACTCCCGGTGCCGTGGTGGTCTCTTAGAATATCTTGTGGACTGGGACTCTCTCTCTCTCTGCTATCCTTAAAGATACATTGAAAGACTTTACCTGCCTGTTATACTTACCTCCTGTGTTTCCTCCAGTGTGTTCTCCGGTGTTCCATTCCCTAGTCCGTTCCCGTCATCAGCTCCGTGGATACCCCGTGTACTCATCAGCTGAGGTGTGTGCAGTCCTCTGTCTCCCTTCCACGATCTCCTGTGAGGACCAAATACAGAGTTACTCTTCTCATCTTCCTTAAAGACTGTTATATTAAGTTCATATACTCACCTGCCCAATCCATCTGCATCCCTTGCTGAAAATAAACATTATTGTATTTTTTCTAACCCTCTGTGTGAGTCTCCTTCCGTAACAGTAGTTAAAAGAACAAAAACTTTACCAAAACCTTTTTATTTTTGTTGAAAAAGTGGAGCCAAAACATTTCAGACTGCTGTACAAGACTCTCTTATGCGAGCGTTCATGTTTGCAGTTGCCAGATAAAGATCAAAAGCTCAAATCCCCCAATCAGAGCTTTTCTGTTAAACGGATATGTACTCTGCCCAAGTATAGGTCCCTGCAGGAAAGTAATGGGAGTTGCCAGATCGGGTCAAGACCCTGTCTACGTTATAAAAACTGGTGTAACAATAACCTACTCTCAAATATTATAACAGAGACATTCCTAATAGTAATTCTCTTTTAGTTTCTCTTTTAAAACTATGGCAAAAAAAGACTAATTGCCGCACAGAGGTTGCGCAAGTAACGTTACAATCAGCAAACCACAATCGCAAACAATACAGTCGAGATCCACGACAGAACACAGACTGGCTGAATGACACTTTCATTTAAGCAGAATACCTCAAATGGAGATCGCTAAACATTACCTGCCTATGACCCATATTTGACGCACACCATTTTGCATACAGAGCAAATAGATCTACAAAAGGACACCATAGACACAGCTCTTCATACTGCTCTGATCCACCTGGAGCAGCAGGGTAGCTGTGTTACGCTGCTCTTTGTGAACTTTATGAAACCTAACATATGTTGTTTCAAAGACTGAGGTGACCAAAACATATTTTGTGCTGACCTATTTTTGTTTGATCTTAGTTCAGAATTCAATACCATCAACCACAATATTCTTATACTTAGGCTTAAGAATGTGATTGGTATCAAAGGCTTAGCCTTGAAGTAGGTTTCTCTTAAAGGGGTCCTATTATGCTTTTTCACTTTTTTAATTTTAGTCAGTGTGTAGTGTGTATGTTTGGACATAAAAAAGAGCTAGAAATTTACAAATCTCAAAGTCCTCTCCAAAGGGAGATATTTCGTTTTTAAAAAATCCCTTTTCAAGAACTACAACGAACGGCTCGTTTGGACTACAGCATTTGTTTTCCGGG
>NW_015665058.1:386565-402046 GCF_001515625.1 Sinocyclocheilus rhinocerous
AGGGGCGAGGTTGTGGTTAGAACGCTTGGTTGAGTGCATCAGACGAGACGATGAAGAAGTTCATCAAAGCCGGAACTAATCGAGCCGTTTGTGCCAGGCTGGGGAGAAAGGTATTTTAATAATGTAAATTATGTGAAAAATAATGCGTTTTTCGAACCACCAAGCATGAGAGCATGTTCTAGTACACCCCCAAAACAAAATCAAGACTTTGTAAAAGAGCATAATAGGACCCCTTTAATTTTTTTTAAGGGAATTTTTTCTTTAGCACCTTCTTACCTCAATTCACTAGCTCAATTATTCTAGTTACTGTTCTAGCACTTTGTAATAAATATGATTTACAAAGAAACAGTGGTCTATGAATACAAATGGAATAATGATAAACTAAACTAGATATGTGTGTAGATGGAGCCAAAAGAAAGGAGGACCACAGCATGAGAGGTGTGGGATGATTAACTAAATCTAATATTTCTTTATTTTAAGAGGTGCAGAGTTGTTTGAAGCCAAAGTGAAGAAACAGGTGGCAGCAAGATTAGAAATGGAGAAAAAATCTGTGGAGATACTGAAGAAACAGTATGGAGATCTTTTCTTCTTCTGTTTCTTCTTTTGTCATTGATTAATGCTAATGATTAATGTGCTTTAATAGTGTATATTAGTGTAAAGCTGGTTTCATTCTTTTCCCACAGAATGGATAAAATCAAGTCAAAACAGAAGAATTCTTCTTATCAACAGGTTACATCATCTACTGCTCATGCTGAATCCTCATATTGCCCAAAGCGAAACGGTAGTCCACTTTAAACATATATTTTCAAATTATTTAGTTTTTGAAATGCACATCAGTATGACCCATAAGTCGTCTTCTCACTGGTGCTTATTTGATTTGTTAGACCATAGCATAATAGCACCAAACTTCAAAATAATATTTAATGAACATCAAAACGTGTGTGTGTGTGTTTTATGTTTGTCTGCCTGCATTTATATGTATGTCTGCTTGTATGTTCAGATGAGGACTGTGGCTATGATCTTTTTGAAACTGACAGTGCGGAGGAGGAAGAGGAGGTGAAGGACAAGACAGATGACAAAATTTTTCCTAAGAAGAAAACTGCTTTTCAGGTATACACTTACAAAGTACTATTCACATAAGATACATTCATATTTGCATTCTTCTCAGCACTCTTCTCTGTTGCTGTCTTAAATGTCGCATCCACATCATCCCTCATCTATACACTGTTAAAAATTTCCTGTAGAAATGACAGTAACTTACTGGCAGCAGTTCGCCAGTAACTTACTGTAAATTAAACTTACAGTAAAAAATACTGTATTCATATTTACAGTACAATTTAATTTGCTGTAAATGTATTTACAGTATGTGTACTGTACTTTTACAGTTTTTACTGTAAAATATTCTTCTTCTTCTTTCTCCAAGCAGAAAAAAAAGCCTTTCTGTCATTGGTCAGGTTTCGCGCTCATTTTTTTTTTTACTGTATTTGGATTTACAGTAAATGAAAAATACTGTATTTTAATGGCGGCAAGAGGATATTTCCGATAATGCAACTTTAAAATACAGTAATGTACTGTGTAACTGTTTTACAGTAAAATACCGTTCATATTACAGTTAAATACTGTGTAATTTACAGAAATCGCTAACAGTGTAGTAACACACTTTCTTGTACGATAAATAAAGTAATATTTATAACGTTACTCAAATCGTCTTATTATTGTATACTCAAATCATCTTGGTTACTATTGTGTCAATGTAGTGACATTAGGGGTCGCATTTGAGAACCCTAAACACCTGTGAGAAAAGGCCAATGATAATTGGTGAGTGGCATTTGCATGCCACTCCCAGGTATATGGGTATACAAGGAGGTTGCATGCTCCACTCATTCAGGTTTGTGCAGAGGAGCAAAGACAGTGTTTCAGTGGGTAGTTCAGTGCTGTTTCAAGAGGGACACAACGTCTTGTTTCCTCCATCAGGGAATTGACGAAATAGGAAATTCAAGACGTTCCCTATTTGTCACTCAGCCAACGTTGTATTGATGTAGTGACGCTAGGGGTCCCTATACTAAATGCCACAACCATATGAACTGTGTTACAAGTTTTTTTTGGTGCAGATGCAGGCAGGCTTCTGCGTGCCTAATAACAAATGCACTCAGGCCACATCGTAACCTTTCCAATGCTCCAAGTAAGTTGGCATAGTTCCCAGTGTCATGAAGGGGTGGTAAGGATTGTACTTGCGCTGGGAATAGGTTGCTTCAGCTGTTTCTTGACCTTTTCTGTTTTTTATTTGTTAATTTTTTTTAATAAAAGATGAAAAACTTACAGCTGTGCAGACACAGAGTTTGTGCTTTCATATGCAGAAAAAAAGAAAGATCATATCCTGCCCGAAGGGAGATTAGCATGTGGAGAATATATCACATGAACTCCAGACTCTATCCGGGAAGAGGTCTCTGTGGTGGGTCCTGCCTGAGAAGGAATGCTAAAGGCACAGAGACTAGAGGCATATCGAGGCTCTGTCCTTGGGAAGACACAGGATTTACAGAGAGGGAAACCGAATAGTGGAAATGCATCATATGGGATTACCCTCAGGGAATCAGCATATATGGAGCACTTATCCCAAGTACACTAGCTCACCTGAAAAGGGGCATACCCTGAGTAATGAGCTACCTATAAGTTCTGGAGAGTAAGTGAGAGTCCATGGTTCGCCGGACATGGGGAACTCACATGGGCAATAAAACTCAAATTACCACCTCCATGCAAGTGATACTGAAGTTTTGCCTGTTCGTGCCTAATAACAATCGGGAAAAAACTGGCTCAAGCTGGAGATTTGTAAAGTCTTGTGAAGGTATTGGGTGTTGCCTGCACTGGACACAGCAATGTGAGACAATATGAGAGTAAGCCTGACTGAACTCAAGGCACGCTCCATTAATAAAACTCCAATAACAGAGAATGCTTGCAGGTCTCCAAACCTTTTGATGAAAGTAAGTGCGGTCAGGAGGGCCATCTTCAAATGAGAGGGTGCTAAGCTCAACTGACTTGAAGAGCTCAAACAGAGCTCTCTGTAGGCCCACAGAGAGGTCCCAAGAGGGAATAAGGCATGGCCTTGGATAATTTAACCTACTAGTGCCTTTAAGGAGCCTGTGATGTGCCACTATAGCAGCCACATATATTTTCAAGTTGGAGGGGTATAACTACCTCTCCAACCTTTCCTGCAGTTAAGAACTGCACTGACCCAACAGCGCATCTCTATGGGTCCTTGCTTTGGGGACATGACCAAGAGCAGAGCCTTGGTCAGAAAGTACCACATGGGGCAGTGGGAGGATTCCTGGGCAGCATTTGTGGCCTAAGGTTTAGAGAGTTGGACTTGTAACCCGAAGGTTGTGGGTTTGAGTCTCAGGTCTGGCAGGAATTGTCGTTGGGGGGGAGTGAATGACCAGCGCTTTGTCTGTGCTCTTTCCATTTAAAATTAGAGGCAACCACTGCATTTTAATCATGATCCAAACAAAGAAGCTACATACATGCAACATGAGCAGTTTTTAAACTAAATTAGATTGTATAATTTCGAAATTTGAAGCAAAAACAGAATGGTTTGACTTCAGTTTTGTAAAACTATTAATCGATTTTCAACCGGCTCGCAGTTAATCGTTACATCCCTAGATCCTAGTGTACAGGTTTACTATGGAGGAACATGACTAGAGACTTAGGTCATGGACACCCACCATCTGAAAATCAGGCCTAAAGCTTAACCAACAAATGTACAAATTTGTGAGAGAATGAGTGAGCTCAATTTCTCGGGACATAGAATCAGCAGTGAAGGTATTTCTCCACACCCAGACAGAGTCAAAGCAATTACAGCAAAATCAAACATACCTGAGAAGGCTGCTTGGTATGGTCAATTTTGTGGGTAGATACCCAATCTTTTAAGTGTGCTGCACCTTCTTAATGACTTACTGAAAGCTGATGTACATTGGCTATGGGGGCCAGAGCAGGATAAGGGTTTTAAAAAGGTAAAGGCCTTGATTTCTTTCCCACCAGTGCTGCATTTCTTTAAACCCAAATGGCCAGCGCAGGTGAGTGCTGATGCAAGCAGTCATGGTTTAGGAGAGGTCCTACTGCAAGATTATGAGGGAGTCCAATACTTTATGAGGGAGGACAATTTCATGCCTGGCAAAAACTTAGTGGCTGCGGATGCTCTGTCAAGTCATCCAAAGCCAGATACAGATGAAATGGGCCTGGAGGCTGATATCTGTGCACAAATAAGTGCTGTGGAGGATACTGAAAGGAATCCACGAGTCAAAGTGGAAATTGCTAAGGACCATACTCTCCAACTGGTCAGGGGCAACATAGAAGAAGGGCAGTCAACCTATGTCATGGTCAACATAGAAGAACGGTAGTTTCTTGGGTTGCATCTTTGAATGGGGATTCCCTTCTGTTGCTTCCTTCTCTGAAAGGGGTTTCCTAATGATGATATGTTTATGTCATGACATTTTAAACTCTGCTGGTTGACCTACTCCTAAAGGGGTTCTGACCAATTAGACATTATTTTTAGTTTGGGGGAGTTACTATGTTTCTTCCCTTCACATTTAACAACATGTTATGGTCTGAGTCACATGGTTCCCAGTTTTCCCGCTCTTACAGAATGTAACTTAGTGATGATTTTCATAATAGGAATATGATATGTTTTACGCAGGATCGATTCAATTTGGGAACATTTGGGAAATGAGTTCACACATTGACACACCAAATATCACTTACCTCTTATAAACTATTCAAAATCACTCATAATGGCATGAACAGAGTGTGATTAAAGCATAATAGTCAAACATGTGGGTTACATACACGATACAGAATTATGCAAAGGAATGATATTTGAACCTCTGCATTTATGATTGGTCTTTGGGGTCAAAGGGCTGGTTAGCATGGTCCAGTTAGTCCCGTAGGTAGATGAACCATCAATTGCAGAGTTACCAGCACCTACAAGTTGTTCTGCACAATTTGAACAACTACCAATGGGATTAATGACAACAAATAGCTTTTTCACTGAGTGGCTGCCACATCAGAAGATGGAAAATCCCCTAGGTCTGTGAAGCCTTATTACATAGCAGGTGCTTTAAACATATTAAATCAGCAAAATTACTTTTCTTTGTTTTGTTTTTTGTTTTTTGTAATGATTGGTGGATCTTGAATTCATAATGTCTCTGTCAGATGTGTTCAATTATCATTAATGATGTTGAAACATTTAATTGCAACTGCATGTATGCAATATATACAGTCGTTAACTCACAGCAGCATATGTATTGTGAGCCAGTGTGGATGCAAATACAGCTACTGGGCATTTTCTTTTTCACCAACAGTTGGCCTATGAGGCTTGGGTGGCAGGCTACAAGGCAGCCCTGAGAGACCATGAACGTCAAGAGCAAGAAGAGCAAATTAAAGTCAAAAGACAGTTGCACAGACAAGAGGGTACAGTTTGTGAACTATGTTTGCATGGAATATTGTGCTTGACTTGGGTTATTTTTAGTTCCTTTATATCTTTTAAGGTTTACTCTGTGAATTCACTATACTGTATAGTCTGATTATTTGATCGTATTCCATCCATTTCAGGAAATCTCTGGACTATTATTTGAGGCAGCACTTTCACTTTCCTCAAAATCTCTCTCTCTCTCTCTTTTATATTAAAATATATAGAAGAAAAAAAATCTCCTGATAGGGGGCCATAATAAAGAAACTTCCTATCTTTATCCTAAGTAGTATCTATTGATCTTAAGGTATTTTTTTATTATTATTATTACTTACAGATTTGTATTATAGAGGCAAATCCTAACTTGATATAACAATGATCTAAAACCTGTAACTCAAGTAGTAGAATACCATCATGGGTTCTTTTCCTAGGAATGCAAAAACTGCATAAATGTAAGACTGAATGCAATGTAAGACAGTTTGGGTAAAAGCATCTGTAAATATGAATTTAAACCTGGAATTGGCTTTAAATTCCTTTCCAGGGAGCTCTATTGATTTTTACATAATAGCATGTATCATATTTATAAAGTTTTTCCTTTGCGTCTTTGAAAAGTTTTGCGCACAGATGACAACACTCTTAAAATGATCCCCATTCACACGGATCCTCTAAAATGACTAAAAATGCTGTATTATGCATGCCAGGCCAGTAGTTGGCGATGTCACTTTGTAAATAAACACTGTTTTTGCACATATACCTATAATCTTCATGCCATCACCATTTTCAAAAATTCAAATTTTTGTAGTTTACACATGAACAATAATGTAATTGTTTCAAAAACTTGAACTTTTACACCCATTTGAACCATTGACATGCTGTATGTGCCTTGTCAGTTTTGTGTGCTTGCTTGGCCCTTTGTTGTGTTAAACAGAAAAGCATGTCCTATTGAATTCAATTACAGAATATCAGACAGGTAAAACATTTTTTAGTATTTTGCCTATGTCCACTAATACACTACTTTCTTTTCCTACTGGTCTCTGGAATTGCCAGTCTGTGGTAAACAAGGGAAATTTCATTACAGCTATTACTAGTCATTCAAGGCTCAACCTCATGGCCCTGACAGAGACTTGAATCAAACCAGAGGACACTGTTACGCCTGCAGCCCTTTCCAATAATATCTCTTTTTCACACAGCCCATCTGTCTGGAAGAGGTGGAGGTACTGGTCTGCTTATCTCTAATGATTGGAAATGTATTTATTTGTTAGTTGTTTATCGACCCCCAGGTCTGTTAGGTAGCTTCTTGTAGGAGTTAGATGTGTTGTTCTCAAACTTTCCTGAGGATGGTACTACCCTAGTATTGCTTGGAGACTTCCAAATCCACCTAGATAAACCTCAGGCTGCAAACTTCCACACTCTGCTTGCTGCTTTTGATCTCAAGCGAGTATTAACTGTGGCTACTCCCAAATCAGGTAACCAATTGGACCTTATTTACACATGCCACTGCTCCAATGATCATGTGTTGGTTACTTAACTGCATACCTCGGATCACTTCCTCTTCATTCTTAACCTCAACATGGTTCCTAAAACAACACATACTCCTCCACATGTCACCGTTCGATGCAACCTATGCTCACTCTCGCTCTCTCTGCTATTTGGTATGGTTTAAATCTTAACTTCCTTCCCTTAAACAGTTCTCATCACTTGATGCTAACAATGCTACTGACACTCTGTGCTCCACTCTGATGTCTTGTTTAGACACAGTCAGTCCCCTCTCTTTCAGGCCAGCTCATACCACCCCTTCTGCTAATGTATCTATCTCTCTATCTATCTCTCTATCTATCTATCTATCTATCTATCTATCTATCTATCTATCTATGTATCTATTGTCACTCCTCTCTTCCTTCTCTGCTAATGTCTCCACTGCTAAAAGGACATAATGCCACAACAAAATTTACAATTTGTCTAACTCTAATGGCTAGAAGGAGATGAAATGGAATAGGATCAAGCGGGCAAGTAGTAGGATGATTGGAAAGAATGAGTTTGGAGACTTCTGCCTCTGAGGGTGGAGAGAAGGATGTGAGTGAGTGTATGTTTGCTGGTAAGATATGTTTGACAGTTAGTGGTGTGGAGATTTGTGCACTGATGGTTGTAATTTTATGAGCATGCACTCTTTAAAACATTTTCCTTCCTTCTTTGTCCTCCTCCTCCCCCTCCTTCATCAACTCTCACACCTGATGACTTTGCCACATTCTTCATTAATAAAATTACAACCATCAGTGCACAATTCTCCACACCACTAACTGTCAAACATATCTTACCAGCAAACATACACTCACTCACATCCTTCTCTCCACTCTCTGAGGCAGAAGTCTCCAAACTCATTCTTTCCAATCATCCTAATACTTGCCCGCTTGATCCTATTCCATTTCATCTCCTTCTAGCCATTTCTCATTCAGTTGTACCTGCATTCAATCACATCATTAACACATCCCTTCACACTGGTGTTTTTTCCTCAGCATTTAAACAGGCTCGGATAACCCCACTACTTAAGAAACCCACTCTTAGGCTAGCACTTTATGAAAATTACAGACTGGTATCCCTTCTTCCATTCATTGCAAAAACACTTGACCAAGTTGTGTTCAATGAAGTCTCTGCCTTTTTCACACAAGACAACCTCCTGGACAGCAACAAGTCTGGCTTCAGAAGTGTACATTCAACTTAGACTGCCCTGCTTTCGGTTGTTGAAGCCCTAAGACTGGCAAGAGTGGCTTCCAAATCTTCAATACTTATCTTGCTGGATCTGTCCGCTGCTTTTAACACGGTTAACTACCAGATCGTCGTGTCAACCCTCATGGCAGAGGGCATTTGAGGAAGTGCACTCACACAGTGGTTCAAATCTTACCTCTCAGATTGGTCCTTCAAGGTGTCTTGGAGTGGTGAGGTGTTCAAGTTGCAACATTTAGCTACTGGGATGCTTAAAGGCTCAGTTTTTGGACCACTTCTCTTCTCTAACTACATGGCATCACAATGTTCTGTTATTCAGAATGGCTTTTCATATCACTGCCATGCTGATGACGCTCCACTCTACCTCTCATTCCATCCTGATGATCCGACGATAGCTGCTCATATCTCAGCATGTCTAACAGACATTTCTTGCTGAATGAAGAACCATCACTTTCAACTCAGCCTTGCCAAGACAGAACTGCTTGTGGTTTCAGCCAACCCATCACTTCATCACAATTTCTCCTTCCAGCTAGGCGCTTCACTACTTCAGACTTATGTGCCCTCTAGAAGCTTGCATTCTTCAAGTGAATGGCGCATTATAGTGCCAACCCAAAGAGGCACAAAATCACTTTAGCATACAAACTGTTCCCTGCTGGTGTACTCAAGTAAATGTACTTTGTTACTGTCCACCTCTGTCAATCATTAATTTAATTAATTGGGGCTATGAAATTTTATCTTGACGCACCTGTTCAGAGAGAATCTGGAGGTATTGAATTTGTGGTTGTGTTGTACTTTTACATGGAGACTTCCTGATTGTGTGGTTTCCCTGTTTCCCAAAAAAAGTATTTCTTATCGACACCGATAACTTGACTTAAATATTGACTTCAATATCAATATCAATATAAACTTCCATTCCTGAATGAATTTTTTTTCGATACCAATTTTATGAAATCCGTTTTAACAAAATTACATTACACATTACTTCCAAAACTTTGGTTTTATTTTTGCAGCTTGTTGATGTTTTTACAGACTCAAAGACTCATCTCCTGAGCCACTGCACAAAGGAACAAAAAAGCACAAAGGAACAAAATGTAACCAGCACAATAAATCAGTGCAAATAGTTTTAATAAAGTTCAAATAGTTTTCAGTTTTCACTTATTTTAGGCTACTTTACACTAGTGCGTTTTAATTTTTAAACGCATAACTCAGACAGAATCATCATTTCTATTCATTTTCCACTGATTTACTGATGAGCTTCTACGATCGCTGTTCTGACACAGTGGAAGTTCGCTGCTCATATGTCAATCATATTACGCGTGCATAACCTGCCCTGTCTCCGATGACGAACATCCATTACACTTCTGCATTCAGTTCTGTACATAAGAAACCCAAGAAAACATTTCTACGGATGACACATGAAGGTCACATAACATGCGTTTTCGGTCATGTAGTGTGGACAGAGATCTTTTCTGAAATGTATGGTATATTTAATATATTTATTTAATATTTAACAAATAGTTGGGGTGCTGAGATGGGTTTTATTCGTCATATACAAGGGGAAAATCCATAAGGGCACGTACATGTATGATAAGGATGTGTCTATTGTTATATCATAGGCATGGAGAAAGAGGAGTCTGGTGAAGAGCAGCAGGAGGAGTTCTGTCAAAAAGAAGAGGAAGAAAAAGGTAAAGCTGTTCACAAATGTAATATCCTCCAATATTAATTACAGACCATAAAAGAAAACTTGACTGAGACTAAGATAAAGGCATAATTACTTGCCTTTATTTATGTAAATACAGTTTTTGGGGTTTTTTGGTATGTGTGCAAATGTCACATTTAAAACATTATTATTTTACATCATTTTGGCTGCTTTCTGTATTGACTTATTTGAGAATTTTCCGAGATCTGAAACAAGTACTGTTTTATAGTACAGTAAAATGTCATGTTATGATCCCCCTAAAGCTTGTTTTCAAATAATTTATAAAACTTTACTTGACTATAGTCATATTAGTGCAGGATGGAAATGAAACATTTTATTTTAAAGTTTATAATATCTATCTTTTGATCTTCGACACACATATACGTATATGCATTTAATTGTTGATATTTGCATTATTTTCTTTAACTGTTTTCTCTCCTTTTCTTGTAGAGCACATACTTAAGCGAGCACTTGACACTGTGAAATTTTTCTGGGTTTTTCTTCTCTGTCTTACTGAGGATGTAATATCTGGTCTGAAGTCACTCTGTAAAGACAGCTTGGATATTTCTAAAGTTCTTCGCTTTGAGAAAACTCTACTGAGCATACAACAGAACAAGGTGATGTCAGTAATCTGCCAATCATATTTTATTCCATTGCCTGCCTATAATGATATGGAAGATTATTCAGATAATGATTATAGCACAGGGTTCTGGCCTTTATTTTCCAACATACAGAATATTAATTGACATGGGATGATAGGAATAAAGGGGTAATAACAATGAAACTCATGTCTCCACACTGTGCCATGCTCTGAAATCTTACTTTGTATTTATTTATTTACTTATTTTTTTTAATTTAACTTCATTAGGTTCGCTAAGTTTGGTTATCGAATCGCGTTCATAAGCACTGTATATATTAGTCAAAAATCATTGAAGGGCACAATGTAAGAATTTGCTCATTTTTGTCACCTCAAAGTTTTGTGGATTTTAGTATGAATATTTTAGTCTTAAGGTTAATATATATATTATAAGCTACTGTGCTCCTAAAGAATGACGAAATTCACATTTAGAATAAACACACTTTCAAAATTTACAGTCTACCACCAATATGGATCAACGATTATGAAGACATCATTCTGCACTTAAAATTTGGCAGATTTCCTGTCTAATCAAAAGCTTTTTCAAATCTGAACCAACCTACTCCCAACCTAATAAAAAGACACTACAGTAGCTGCATCTGAAATCAATCACTTGCTCACAAATTTACTATTTTCTAAATATGCTTTCATGTGGGTTGAATTAATTCTGATTCGTGGTTAGACAGCCTCTGCATTATAAAGAGCACTGACAAGTAGAAGAGATAATGCCAGTGCCAAGCCCCAAAATAAATTACATGTTTTTCAAACTACACATCAACCATTGCTAAAACCATTGTCGTACCTACTTCATATTAAATCTAAATGGAGTATCTTTTAGACTTAATTTTTACAACTGTCAAGATGCATACCTGTCAACATTGGGATTTGAAAATCGATCGATAACGATGACGTCATATGCTAATTAGCATATTCACGACGTCACTGCGTCAATATTGTCTTTTACATTTGTTTGCCTCTCTGTGCTCACAAACTGTAGGCCTATTTTAATGCAGTCAAATTCACAATAAAACTGTTTTCATTTATATATTTTTCTGTTTCTGTTGTCAGACAACAGGATAAATATGAAATAGTGACTGAAACGTGGCCCATTAAGACTACATAACCAGCTCTCCCTTAGACGTTAATCTGCACTAAAATCCTGATTTATAATCACAATGTCGTCTAATGAAATCAAATACACATAAGATTAAGACAATGGCTGTGCTGTTTGGCTATATTTGCATGTAAAATAGAGTTAGAAGCAACAGAATATCTTTTTTAATGGAAAGCGCTGCTCGTCTCAGCCACTCGCTGCACAGAGCAGACACAGAGAGAGATGTGTGTGCACTGCGGAAGCACTGGAGAGTCTCAGAAACTAAATAAGGTTTGTCCAAGAAGTCGCTAGATTTGTCGCTATGTGCTTTTTTGGAGAAAAAAAAGTCGCTAAGTTGGCAACTCTCTTCTTTGACCGCTATTATTCTTCTTGTTTTATTGGAGGGTGCCATTTGAGTGACCCTGCGTTCCATTCAGAAGGGCTCATCCCTATTCCCTAATCCCTTCAAAGGGTTTACCCTCCGGAGTGAGAGCTTCGAAGGGTGTAGGGGACCAAACATCTGTTTCTTGAAGTGTCCTTCTGCGTCATCATCACGTGCCCACACGGAGACGCCGTCATCATGCAAAGAATCTGTGCAAAGGATCATGGGAGCCCGAAGTGTCCATCAGTTGTACCCTTCCAGATCCTTCATTCCGAAGGGCCCTTTGAAGTGGCCAGTTTTAGGCACTTCGGTTTGGAACGACCCTTCAATATGGTGGCCATGATTGTTTTCACTCCGAAGTGCCCTTCGGAGGGCGATATATCCCGTTTGGAACGCACTGTGAATGACTTCTGTAGATGTTACAGCTATGTCTATAGACTGCCACCTGCCTTACCAGAGGGCGAATGTAGCAAACATCAAATACGGCCAGTGGGATTTTTTTCTAGAAAGATTCAAAATACAGGAAAATATTTAAACGGGATGATAGCGGGATAGAATGGTAAAATACGGGAGAATCCCGGGAAAAACGGGAGGGCTGACAGGTATGCAAGATGTCATCTAAACAAAACACTATTGGCTAATTAAAAAAAAACAAAGATCAGCATGTCCCACCCTGATTTCTAATTTTTAATTGGAAATATGGGGAAGCATCAAGAAAAACTTTAAGTAAGCTGTTGTAATATCAGATTACTTTTCTTAGGGAATTAATTATTATTAATTAATTCAG
Organism: Sinocyclocheilus rhinocerous; assembly: GCF_001515625.1. Lineage (NCBI taxonomy): Eukaryota > Metazoa > Chordata > Actinopteri > Cypriniformes > Cyprinidae > Sinocyclocheilus > Sinocyclocheilus rhinocerous. The sequence goes on from NW_015665058.1 coordinate 399,343, forward strand.
GTTTTGAGAGGACTCGAATCTGAAAATTCGAAGTCAACCTGATTAGAACTGATTTCAAATTTGATAGTTTACACTTTATCAACGGTCGTCCAGCGAGACGTTAACCTCAGTATATTTTAACAATTTGAATATTTGTATTTTCCCTGCCCACGGGATAATACGTGCTTTGATAAGTTATAAGCTACGAGCTAGGCAACGTGATCTTGGCAGAGTTTTAACGTATAAATTATACGACACCAGACAACACTTCTTTATAAATGAAACAAGAATTTATTGGCTATTCTAGATTACATTAAACTAAGCTAAAACACACACAGACACACACACACACCCACACACATACAAGTTTACAAAGTTCTAACTCGTTTTCCACGAGTTCTTCAAATTCAACCTGAGAGAATCACAAAGCAGAGACTTGCCTTATCTTTACTGCTTAAAATCAATCATCAGCGCCAGTTCAGCAGATAGAAGATTTTGTTTGTTACTTGCATTCAAGTTGACAGTTGATGTTTCAACTGTTTCCTTGTTGCTGACAACAGGCTTCCTGGATGGCTGCTTGAGGGAATCCCGGCTTTTGATTGGTTGCTGGTCGGGCCAAAAGCGTTAGCTTCAGTTAGCTTAGCTCATGCTTGGCTATTTGTTTACAAACAGCTCAAAAGTGGCACTGGCGGACTGCGCTTGCGCATTTCAAAATTATCCCGGAAAGGGTTTCTTAGAACTTCCGGGCTACGGCTGTTACTATGGCTATGTATCCTGCAATAACTGGCCTGTGCTACACCCAGTCTTATGGCTGTACACAGTTTACGCTCTTCATGTGGAAATGGCGGCCCATTCCACACTGAACAACCAAAAAGCACTCTTTAGATTCTTATTTTTATAGCGCGTGTAACAATCTCCACTCACCAAAAAAAAAAATAACGTTCGGACACTCTCTCTGTCCGAAGAGTGTTTTCAAGTTCACTATTTTTTTTTTGTGAATTAAATGGCAGAGGACTATCAGTTAGCTAATCTGATATTCTCAAACTGGGGAGATGAATAGCGGAGTTGAATTTGGAAGTGGAACACGCACTTATACAAATCAAGCTCTGAAGGCCCTTTTTGATAGGGGCATATCAGTGTCTGTTATTGCTAGGAATCCCTACACTGTTCATGTTAGCGAGGGCTGTTTGATCTTTCACCATTTCTTTAATATAAAATGGAAGTTGAAGTGAAGTCGGTGGACCACAATGTGAAACATCTAGACTTATAATTTATTTTCTAAAATAATTTAAGTAAAACTTTTTTTTTCAGGGCAGGGATGTCTCTCAAGACAGTATTCATAAGTTCTACAAAAACTGGCTCTCCAGACAAGATACAGAGGCATCACTGGACACAGTCAAAGAGGATATACAAGAAATAACCACCTCACATCCAGCCATGAGCAGCTACCGACGTGGCTATGTCAAACTCAACAGTGTCCACTCATGGGGCAGCAGCCTTTCCAGGTATGCCAAGAATAATGTTTGTTAAATATTAAGGTTTGATATTTCAATGGAGATGTTGATTTCATGTTACTAAACAATATTCATATCTAAATTATGAATTATTTATTTATTTATATAATTAAAAAGAAAAAAACACTATTTTTTATTTGTGCAATATTTTAGTTAAAAATTGAGCAAAAGTTCTTAACATCCATTGAATGGTGGCAGATTTGTGCCACCTGGTGGAGAAAAACGTCTCGGTTACGTATGTAACCCTCGTTCCCTGAAGGAGGAAACAGAGACGTCATGTCGGTGACCGCCGAATTGGGATCTCGCTTAGAGAGACCAATCCACTTAAGAGTGTAAACTAAACGAGCCAATGCACATTGGCATGCGATGAATGCATCAAGCTGCTGCTAATCACAGCGTGAGCATAAAAAGGCAGCCGGTGCAACGCATACCAGCTTTTCGCTGAGGAGCCGAGCCGGTGACCCGGCCGCTCAGCGGTGGTACAGTAGCCGTGGCGACGGGACACGACGTCTCCGTTCCCTCCTTCAGGGAACGAGGGTTACATACGTAACCGAGACGTTCCCTTTCAGTCGGTCACTCCGAGTCACGTCGGTGACCGACGAATTGGGATCCCTACCAAAGCGCCATGGATGAAAGGAGGTTTCGGAAGCACTTACACATATGACATCCGTTTAGGTGCATATGGAAGATTAGAGGTGATTGTAACCCTCATGGAAATGGCAGAAGTCTGCCGGGGAAACACGGGCTCAAGGCTATACCGTGGACTTTACACATATGGGAACCACTTAGGCCTCTACATATGGAACCCAGCCCTCTACCGGTTCTCACGGATTCAGCGAGTGAGGGCCTGGCGCTGGGCGTTCCGCCACGTCTGGCTGCCGAGTGGACGGAGGAGCTCGACAGGGCCTACAGTACGGACAATCTGGAGCAGTTTTAGCAAGCCGACACTAAACCGGGGCCTCTCAGCGCCTCTACCCATTTGAGGTGAGTACACAGGAGGATACCGGCTCCACATGAAGGCTATAGAACCTAGCGGACGTGTTGGGGGTCGCTCTACAAATATCTGTCAGCGAGGCGCCACGAGCCAGCGCCCAGGAGGATGCAACACTCCTAGTAGAGTGAGCTCGCAACCTGAGCGGGCAGGGCACACCCTGTGCCTGATAAGCCAGGGTGATGGCATCCACAATCCAGTGGGCCATCCTCTGCTTAGA
>NW_015665058.1:402341-402763 GCF_001515625.1 Sinocyclocheilus rhinocerous
AGGGCTGGGTCTGCCTCCTCCGGGGGCAGCGCTTACAGGCGCACCACCTGATCCCTGAAGGGAGTAGTGGGAACCTTGGGCACATAGCCGGGCCGGGGCCTCAGGATTACCTGGGAGTCAGCCGGCCCAAACTCTAGGTACGAATCGTCGACCGAAAATGCGTGCAGGTCCCCTACCCTCTTGATGGAGCTGCCAGCTGTGTGCCAGTGCGTCCGTGCCTGGCCGAGTGTTCCTTCGGTCAGGGAGTAGAACAACTGGCAAGTGAGAGGTTTCTGGAGAGGCAAACAGGTCTACCTGAGCGGCTCCGAAACGTCTCCAAAACAACTGGACCATCTGGGGATGGAGTCTCCATTCTCCCGGGAGCGTAGCTCGTGACAGCTCGTCGGCCGTCCGGTTCAGCAGACCCGGAATGCGACATGCGA
>NW_015665058.1:405674-406225 GCF_001515625.1 Sinocyclocheilus rhinocerous
CCTTCACTGTTGTGAAGCGGATGCCACTGAACTTGGGGGGGACGCCGGGTGATCTGAATTGCATAGCCGAGGCTGATGGTCCGCAGAAGCCAACGTGACGGGTTGGGTAGCGCTAGCCAGGCACCCAGATACCGTGCAAGCGGGACCAGTGGAACCACCGTCGTACCAGCAGTGGGGCAGCAAGGTGGAATGCAGGGACCCAACTCGGGCGGCTTGTGAGCGGACCGAAGAGGGGTCTTAGTGTGCGGTGCAACACTTACCTGGTTCCACAGTTTGGCAGAGGGTGCGTGAGTAGGGCCTTTGTTGACGCTCTCGAACTGCCCGCTGCTGCCTGCTGGCGATGGAAGAGGATGAGTGTGGTCCGGTGCTGGTCCGTTCACGACTCTCCGTGCCCTCCTGGGACCCAGGGACAGAGAAAAACGCTCTCTCGTCGAGATTTTCCAGATTCTCCACCCGGCCCTCCTCCGGGGGAGGGAGAGGTGCCTTCACCATCCCCCAAAGAGCAGCTTCCTCCCTCTCTGGGTCACCCGTCCCGGGGCCTCTTGCTCTTT
>NW_015665058.1:406428-409341 GCF_001515625.1 Sinocyclocheilus rhinocerous
GACGGGAGCCTGGACGGGTGGGGCGGCCTGCCTACGCCCAGCTCCACGGCGCCGCTTGCTGGAGGCTGCTGTGGATGCAGCGCGGGAGCAGGGGCGGACACGGGGCCACCCTCGGCGACGAGCAGGCTGGGGCACTGCAGCCGGCGGACGGGCGGAGGCAGCAGCTGCCCGCCGGGCAGTGTGTCTACTTCTGTGCAGCCGAGAGCTGCTGAGCCAAGCTCTCGACCACGTCGCTGAAGAGGCCGGTCTGGGACACAGGGGCATTAAGGAACCGAACTTTGTCGGCGTCCCTCATATCAACCAGACACAGCCAGAGATGGTGCTCCTGGACCACAAGTGTGGACATCGCACGACCCAGAGAACTCGCCGTGACCTTCGTTGCTCGGAGCGCGAGGTCAGTAGCGATTCGGAGCTCTTTCAGAACTTCCGGATCATGACCACCCTCGTGCAGGTCCCTCAGTGCCTTGGCCTGACTCTTTGAAGAGGGCCCAGCATGTTCCATTGATGGCTCAACTGGTTGCGAATCGCTAGAGGAGCGATGGTCCCCCAAGGGTTGGTTCTCTGAGGGGTTTGCCACCACTGTAACCCTCAGACCACCCGTGCTACTGCCCGAAGTAGTCCACACCTGGCTGCCGCCAGGACGAACACTAGATCGCAGCAGAGGCAACGGAGCTCCGCCAATCATGGGCCCCCTCCATCTTAGGGCCCTGGGGCTTCAGCCCTGCCTAGACTTTATGTTAATCTGGCCCTGATGTTACTGTTCAAATTAGATTTTCTGGTTAAACTTCTTATTTTGGACATACTTCCAAGACGTAGTATCTCTAATTCCGAAGTACAGTGAATATACACACTGATGCGTTGACTGACAGCCCACACGTACACCTCAAAACATTAGATTCATCCATGCTTGAGGAGCCATGCCGATGCACAACCCACGTAAAGAAGATAATTCCGCAAATAACTACAACTACAAACTACAATAAAGACCATTTAAATTAAAAATAGAACATGCACAACATTGCAAAATTTGAAATTATTCATTTAAAAATGGATCAACTTGATTAAAGATCTGGGGACTCTAGAATTCTATATCAACTTAACATTGTAGCTGAGCAGCATTGCATTTACTGTAGGAGTCACGGAGGAGGAATGCAGCACTCCAGAGCCACCACTACAGAGTCTCGCCCCATCATGGCCCCCATGGCAGAGTCCTGTCATAATTCCTGTCTATGTTCCGCTGTCTTGTGTTTTGCCGGTCATTGTTTCCTGTATGTTTTTGCAAGTGATTGCTCTCCTAGTTTCTGTCTGTGGTTTGTACCCTTGATCCAGGTTTGGATTATCTGTGTTGGTGTTTCCAATTAAACTTGTGCTCGCATGTGGATTCTCGCTCCGTCTTGCTCCTGCTTTGGTTACAAAGTAATTTTAGAAATCATTTTATCATTATTATTAAAGAAATCCCCACCCTTGAAAAGCCCAGAATTCCACAGATTGAAAGTGCTGAAAGGCTTGAATTTCACACTAATAAATCTGTGCAAATCATGTAAAGAAGAAGAAGGGAAAAAAGGTAAAACTTTCTGTAAAGCCTGTTTCTAATGCATTATAAGGGCATTCTTAATGCATTATAATACATGCCTAATGCTTTAAAAAACGTTAATAATGAATAATTGTAACGAGGTCTTAATAATGTGTCAAAAGTAAACATACTGTTCAATAACCACATATCTGTAAGTATTATAATGTATTATAACTGTTGGTATGATTATTTATTTATAGACTATACAACATTTTATAAGGATTTTATAAGGCATTATTAAGAATTATATGTTTTGCTGCATATCCTGTTTTACTCTGAAATTTGCAATATTATGAAAATAAAATGTTTTGCTAACACTGTTTAATGTTTAATTTACCTTTGAATGTGTTTTTCAGCTGCCAGACTGATGACACACTTCTAATAACACGCCAGTCAACTCAAGATGACTTGGATGCCTTGGACCTTACTGAAGTTGATGTTGCCCAGTGCTGCCAAAATAGAGATGTCATGACAGAGTAAAGATCATTTATTTATATTTTCTCACCAACACAAAAAAATAGCCACTTCTTGTGCCTTGTTTAATTCATGCTTCTTATAATTTTAACAAATATATAATAAGTTTCTAATAGCACACACCCAAATTTCTGTTGTTAATTTTTTTCTTCAGAGATCCTGAGGAAAATAAAGTGCTGAAAGATCATGTTGATAGATTTGAAAAGGTGAAAGAGGGATGCACCAATGAAGAAAATGCACCAAACTTTGTGCTGCCAGAATTTCCAGAAATGAATAATCTGTACAACACCAAAAATGAGGAGTTTCAAGAGCCCAGAATGCTCAGTAAAGAGACCAGAGCACTTACTGCCAGTGAATTGCTGCTTAACAAGTGAGATGTGCACACACATGCATGATTGTATTTCCACTGTCATGGTAAAAAAAAACAAAAACAGTACTTTTGGTGATTAGACTTTATCAATAAGGGTCAACAGGCTATTCTTTGGCTAGACTGATTGTTCTGTGTGCTGCTTTCAGATGAATCAGCTCCACTAATATTTCACAACATTTCACCTTTCTGAACCTTATGTTTTGTGATGTTTAAATTATCGGAGGCACAGAGTTCTTGTAAATGATACTACTGAATGATACTTTAAAGGGGTGGTTCACTGGTTTTTTTCTAGGCTTGATTGTGTTTATGGGGTGCAGTCTAACATGTGTTAATGCTTAGTTTTTTAAAAACAAGCGTCCATGTTTAACGCTTCTCATAGCTATGTGAAAATAAGTGTATAATTGGAACAGTTCATTGTTGGAACTGAGCTGAATGAGAGAGAGAGAGAGAGAGAGAGAGAGAGAGAGAGAGAGAGAGAGAGAGAGAGACAGGGAGA
>NW_015665058.1:409673-426216 GCF_001515625.1 Sinocyclocheilus rhinocerous
TAGTTTTCTCTTCCTCTTCTCTAAAGCAGCGCAGCATGGCCTCACCCCCTTCGTTGCATGTTCCCGGGGGCGGGGTTTATCTGGGTTTGTGATGTCACAAACCCGGAAAGTAACTTGTTGTAGTCCCTACCAGACATTTTTGTAGGCATTAAACCGCCAGAATTTTAAAAGACGATATCTCCGTTTGCATTGAACTTTCAGCTTCGTAACTTTGCAGATAGTGTTTATGCTCAAACAGCAACATTGCACACTAACTAACGTTAAAAAAGTGAAATCGCAATGAACCACCCCTTTAATATATAACTACAAATACATAGTCAACTACACACATTGTGTCTTACTGTCAGGTAACTTTTAAACACTTGCATGCTTGCTTATTTGTGTGCTCCTTAAATGAAGAGTTGATCCAAAAATTTTAATTCTTTCATTATCGACTCACCCTCGTGCTATCCCAGATATGTGAACAATTACTTTAAGCATGGATGGAGAGAGATCTGTACCCAGTCACTCATTGATGCAAAAAAGCACTGATTGGGCAATGAACAAAACCCTCATTATATGAAGGACAAAAATAAAATAAGGCTATAAATAAAATAAAGCTAGCACTCTAAAAATAAATCTGAATTTAAAACCACATTATATATAGAGTGCACAAGACGCATACCTGAGAAATCCACCATTGAAACAATAATGCTGAAAACATGTTTTATTTATTTATTTATTTAGTTAGTTTCGTTTTGGATAGAGGACACAATTTGTAGAGCAAGGTCCTTCAACCCTGCTCCTGGAGAGCTAGCGTTCAGCTCAAACACCAATCAAACACACCTGAACCAGCTAATAAAGGTGTTCAGGGTTGCTTGAAAATTACAAACAGGTGTGTTGGAGCAAGGTTGGAACTGAATTCTGGAGGAAGGTAGCTCTCCAGGAGCAGGGTTGGAGACCCCTGTTGTAGAGTTTCATGGAGATTTTTTGCTGTTTCCCACCTCTTTTAGTATTGCCCATTGTGTTCTCAGAGAGATCTTTGGAGGATATCAACTCCTAGGGAGAGTAGCAACAGTCCAGTATTTTAAACATTTCTAGGCAGCTTTGTGCATATCTGTAATGTGTTTTAAGGTCCAATGAAAGCTTTTGGGATTGAGGCATGGTTCACACTAACCAATCCTTCTTGAGAAGAACAGTCAGTAGCCAAGACTTTGTGTGCCTTTATTTAAAGGGCAAAGCACCTGTGCAACCCACATTTCCAATCTTCCAACTTATTGTTGCCCTGTATATACCTTAATTTTTATTTAAAGGGGTCATATGATGCTGCTAAAAAGAACAGTATTTTGTGTATTTGGTGTAATGAAATGTGTTTATGCGGTTTAAGGTTAAAAAACACATTATTTTCCACATACTGTACATTATTGTTTCTCCTCTATGCCCCGCCTTTCTGAAACGAAGAATATCTCTTTGGATTTGAGACTTTAGTCTTTGCAACTTTACAGATCTTCTTTATGCACCAAGAGCTTGTAACACTCCAAAGAGAAAGGAAAAATTGAAATCGCATCATATGACCCCTTTAAATATTTTCATTTATATTTTATATCTATATGTTTCTGAAAGATACACTCCTCAAAATATTATGTTTCATAGCCCCTTACTTAACTTTCTGTTTCACAGTCCATTAGTTCACATTTCTGTTTCACACTTCCTTCATGCAGAATATGTGATATTCCGGAGATTGAGGAGTCTGAGAGATTCTACTCTTCATTACCTTGTGGTGTGCGTCTCATCTTTGCTCTCTACAATTTGATGGAGTCTCAGTCAGAGATGTTCTGTTACTTTGTGATTATCTTAAATCACATGGTATCTGCCTCTCTACTAACACTCTTCCTGCCAATCCTCATCTTCCTGTGGGCTATGCTGTCAGTGCCACGGCCAACCAAGCGCTTCTGGATGACAGCTATTATCTACACACAGGTCAGCATCTTCACAACTGCTGCAGCTGATGTTTCAAATGATTGGGTCAACCATAACGTATTCTCAAGCTATCAAAGAATATAAGACATTTGGTAGTGATTTCTTCCTCCTTTTGATTGTTACTTTTTTATTGTGACTATATTTTTGTGAAATCACACTAGACCATGTTTACACAAAGGTTTACTTTTGTTCATGCCGATTCCAGGTACCTTGTAATCTAGTGGTTCTCAATTCCAGTCCTGGGGTACCACGGCTCTGCACATTTTGTATATCTCTCTTATCTGAAACCCTCGGTTCAGTTTATGGATCTCCCTCCTAATGAGCTAAAGATCTGAATCAGGTGCGTTAAATAAGGAAGACATACAACATGTGCAGAGCAGTGGTACTGAAATTGAGTTCCGTGTTATCCATGTATAATTTTAAGTTTCAGAGAGAGCAGGGCCCTGTTCTTCATACATCACTAAATACATCCACAAACAAATGACAGATAATCTAATTGTGCTAGGTAGTTGTGCTAGGTAGTGATGTCAGATTTACCGGTACTTCTGTATTTTAATCAATACTAAAATTGTGAAAATATCAAGTGCACTTCTTGTTGTTTGGTGCCCCTGGGGAGCAGATCTCTTGGCGACTTCTTTGATAAGTTTTCTTTTTTTTTAAGGTGCTCTATTTATTGGAATGTTATTGTGGTGCCCCATCATCTCCACTTGTTGATGATAGGCTCCACAGTATTCCATAACACAACTAATGTTTTGGAAATACTTCTGTACCCATCTCCTGATTGGTACCTCTTCACAATGAGATCCTATGTATCCTTTGTGGGCCACAGCTTCAGCTGGAAAATGCAACCAGAAAGATGCTAAGAAAACCCTACAGACACAACAGATTTTTATTTAGGGTTAATCAGTATCACCTAAACGATAACGTCTCGGGTTACTTGACTTTAACCCTGTTCCCTGAAAAAGGGGGAATGAGATACTGCATTTCAATAACGCATATGAGAACATTCTTTGTTCGACCGGTTGTAAAGCACGTGTGTCAAACATGCCAAGAATTGGCTTAAATAACCTCGGTGGGTGACATCATTTGATTAGGTTATAAATAGACGTGAAACGGACACACCTTCAGTTTATTCCTTTGTCTGAAGGGACGTCCAGGCACGCCTACAGTGCGGCATTGAGGCGCAGCATCTCGTTCCCGCTTTTTCAGGGAACAGGGTTACAGTCAAGTAACCCAAGACGTTCCCTATCAAAAGCGGGAATGAGATGCTGCATTTCTATAACGCATATGGGAACAAGAATATCAATGCTGCCACACTGGAAGTGTCTGGACCCCTCAAGGTTGTGTAGTGTGCGCACAAACATTGAAGAAGTCTCAGACATGACTTTGGGATGTTGACTCAAGGACATGTAAGCATGGAGTAGCATGGACATCCAAACTATAGAATCTGTTAAATGTATGCGGGGAGGTCCAGCCTGCCGCATCACACACTTGCTGCAAGGGGACACCTCTTGCTATGAAAAGCCATAGAGGATGCAACCCCCCTGATTGAATGGGTCCTAACTCCTAGAAGCGAAGCTTGACCCCCCGTGCGCCTCATAGGCTAGGGCAATAGCATCCCTCACCCAATGTGACATTGTTTGTCTCGTGGCAGCCCCCATCAATCAAGAGACCCAATCAATCAGAGTGTGGCAAGCCGAAAAAGCGGCCACATAGACTCTGAGAGTACCAGGACATGTACCTGAGGACAGTTTTTCTTGCAGGAACTCCAGCACTGAAACACCTTGGCAGTGAATTGGGTCTGCATGGTGTATCATACACCAACTTTCGAAAACATGTCATCTGAGGGCATAACTTCTTCTAGTGGAGGGAGCCCTAGCACTTACTTTTACACTCTTTATTTAGTCTGAGGGTTAAAGCAATCTCTCCCCTCGTTTTTTAGAAGGAAGGGGACCCCGCCAGAGAGAAAAACTGTGTAAAAACGCGATTGAGATAGTTTTGAATAGCAGTTGGGCTGGTTTTGTTTTGCAGACCTGGCAACCTGTCAGTATGTTGTTGGAAACTCAGAAGCAAAGACCAGGGGCCTCATGTATCAAACTTTCTGTAGGTTTCATCCTAAAAGTGTGCGTACGCACAAAAGCTAAATTTTGTGTACACATAAAAGTTTTCAGATTTATAAAACCATTAATAATGTAACATTATTGAAAAACTGATTTTTTTTTTCAGTACAAAAGCTAAACTTTGACAAAAATTAATTTTTATTGTTATAATTGTGATTTCATAATATGTAGATATGAATCCAAAAACCTAAGATATCTTTCAGTTAGTCAAATAGCAAATAGTGGAGCTCTGCAGCCATCTACTGGTAAAAATGATCATTTTTTTTTATTTTAAAACTGCATTTTCCAAAAGATGGGCAAAAATCTTACACTAAACCATCCTACAGTGCGGCATTGAGGCGCAGCATCTCGTTCCCGCTTTTTCAGGGAACAGGGTTACAGTCAAGTAACCCAAGACGTTCCCTATCAAAAGCGGGAATGAGATGCTGCATTTCTATAACGCATATGGGAACAAGAATATCAATGCTGCCACACTGGAAGTGTCTGGACCCCTCAAGGTTGTGTAGTGTGCGCACAAACATTGAAGAAGTCTCAGACATGACTTTGGGATGTTGACTCAAGGACATGTAAGCATGGAGTAGCATGGACATCCAAACTATAGAATCTGTTAAATGTATGCGGGGAGGTCCAGCCTGCCGCATCACACACTTGCTGCAAGGGGACACCTCTTGCTATGAAAAGCCATAGAGGATGCAACCCCCCTGATTGAATGGGTCCTAACTCCTAGAAGCGAAGCTTGACCCCCCGTGCGCCTCATAGGCTAGGGCAATAGCATCCCTCACCCAATGTGACATTGTTTGTCTCGTGGCAGCCCCCATCAATCAAGAGACCCAATCAATCAGAGTGTGGCAAGCCGAAAAAGCGGCCACATAGACTCTGAGAGTACCAGGACATGTACCTGAGGACAGTTTTTCTTGCAGGAACTCCAGCACTGAAACACCTTGGCAGTGAATTGGGTCTGCATGGTGTATCATACACCAACTTTCGAAAACATGTCATCTGAGGGCATAACTTCTTCTAGTGGAGGGAGCCCTAGCACTTACTTTTACACTCTTTATTTAGTCTGAGGGTTAAAGCAATCTCTCCCCTCGTTTTTTAGAAGGAAGGGGACCCCGCCAGAGAGAAAAACTGTGTAAAAACGCGATTGAGATAGTTTTGAATAGCAGTTGGGCTGGTTTTGTTTTGCAGACCTGGCAACCTGTCAGTATGTTGTTGGAAACTCAGAAGCAAAGACCAGGGGCCTCATGTATCAAACTTTCTGTAGGTTTCATCCTAAAAGTGTGCGTACGCACAAAAGCTAAATTTTGTGTACACATAAAAGTTTTCAGATTTATAAAACCATTAATAATGTAACATTATTGAAAAACTGATTTTTTTTTTCAGTACAAAAGCTAAACTTTGACAAAAATTAATTTTTATTGTTATAATTGTGATTTCATAATATGTAGATATGAATCCAAAAACCTAAGATATCTTTCAGTTAGTCAAATAGCAAATAGTGGAGCTCTGCAGCCATCTACTGGTAAAAAATTATAATTTTTTACTTTTAAAACTGCATTTTCCAAAAGATGGGCAAAAATCTTACACTAAACCATTTCCCCAAACGAAGACCGCATAAGGGTCTAAATGTGTATATCAAAAGGAAAAAAAAATATGTGTATATCAAAAGGAAAAAAGTTTAAAATTATTTTTGTTAACTTCATCATTTCGCTCACCCCAGTTCATACACATGGTCTAGATTGTGCATAGTGTGCGCACGTATTTACGCCTAGTTTATTTTTTATAAATGAGTGACGTGACGTGACGTGACGTGACATGTGGCCAAGTATGGTGTTCCATACTCTGAATTTGTGCTCTGCATTTAACCATTCAAGTGCACACACACAGCAGTTAGTAGTGAACACACACACACACACGCTGTGAACACACACCCAGAGCAGTGTGCCGATATGTGCTTGGAAAATTGCATAAGCACATTTCTATGCCCATTTTATGCATACACAATGTTTATACATCAGGCCCCTGGAGACTCTTTTGTATCTTTAGCAGGGTTCTTTATTGAGAACTTTCTGTGTACAAACCTTCGGGAAGTGTGCTAAGGTAATTAATATTCATACCAGTGCCTCTTATCTCAATATGCGACTGATGAGAATGGAACATTCAAATAATTACATACATTTCATTTAATCAAATCACCTATTCCTTGTGCCCACCTACTGCTTAATCATAGGGCAATGAAATAAATCTCCTTCCAAACTCTTCCTCCAGCTGCACCTGTGATCCCCACAGTCAAAGCTGCCACACTGCCTCAACAGATGCATGTCTTGATACGCGGGGCGCAGATGCTTAGCCCCCATCCCTCAAAAAGAGTGCCAAGTAGGAGCAGAGCTTTGTTACCGTGAAGTCATCACAGTAAGCGCATCCAGCCCCCTCAAGAACTGAACGTGTGTGCTCTGCTCCATGACAGATAACACACAGATCGTGTGTATCACTCAGTGTAATGAAACATGGACAGGGCGACACACACTCGTACACACTCATCTTTCTTCGTAATCTGCTCTCATACACACACTTCAAGCAAACAGTCTCCTGAAGGCAAATAAGCTGATGATGTGTAATGCAGGCACCCTTTTATGAACACGAGCACTCCATGTGACGTCGTAAGACTGCCATCTGCCAAATTATTTTGGCATGTTTATAAACGTGCTTCAGACACAGGTCACACTGGGAAGTGTTTCCATAGTGTCAATATCATGACGCAGCATCAAAGTTTCCTCATATGAAGAATGGGGCCCAGAGGTTGTAGGACCATTTTCAACTTTTCTAGTGAATAAGCATTGTAGTCTTTAAATATGTGCTTAGTTGAAGCTAACTTGAATTTGTTCTATATCATAAAAATAAATAGATAAGCATTGTGAAGACTGGGTAGTAGGGCTGTCAAATAAAAATTTGAATTTCGAATATTCGTCAAATTTAAAATCAAAATCAAAATTTTTACAAAATCCACAATTTTAAAAGGGTCATATGATGTTGCTAAAAAGAACATTATTTTAACATCTTTTAACACTTCAAAGAGAAAGGAAAACTTGAAAACTTGCATCATATGACCCCTTTAAATGTGCGTCAGGCAGCCTTATCAGACGATGTAATTGTCATTGCATTTTAATGTTTTTGTTAGCCTATCCAGTTAAACCCACTAGATGTGGCACTGCTGTGTTGTTCATTGAAAAAATATTGCGGAAAAAGAGAACATCGATGCGGAGAAGATCTTGTTTACGTCAAAACTTAAAACAAAGCCTTTCACACAGAACGCATATTTTGCGCATTTTCTAGAAGGACATCTATCACCGTTGCTCTCGCGTCTCACACAAGAGAGCCGCATGTTTAGAAAGCCATGTAAAATTAATGTAAGTTCAACTTTTAAAAAAACAAGAGACTTTATGGCAGGTTTTTCCCATCCCACTGCATCTCATGTTTTTAAATGAAAAAACTACTGTGTAATTGGCTTTCGGCCCTTTGTATTAAACAATGCATACATACATGATGCTGTTTTATTTATAATTGTTTAAGCAACTTAATTTTATTCAGTTTATAAACATTATTTTAAACATTATGCACTTTTTCCACAGATAATCATGTTATTTTATTGCTTTGAATAAGCGTGCATTAATAATATTTTGCTCGAAGCGCCCTCTTGTGGCCTCAGGAGACAAACCAAAAGCTTTTTTCCCCCCTAACTGAAATTATGCCTTTTAAATTCGAATATTGTTTATATTTATGTACAAAATTCGAATTTAGTTTTTAAGCCATTTTGACAGCCCTACTGGGTAATGAGGTAACAAGGCAGCTGCCTTATCTTTCAAATGCAGCCAGGAAATCAAAGTACTTTCAAATAAAGACAAAATATGGCCCCGGAAAAAGAAAACATAACAGAAAAACACAAAAGTGTTACAGGTGGCACCAACAGGAGCATAGGTTGAGAGGATAACAAGAACATACACCTGAAATGTTTTGAAATCTAAAATCTATCTTTTTCCCCTCTCTTCATCTCCACTCAGCTCACAGTTTTGAAATCTAAAATCTATCTTTTTCCCCTCTCTTCATCTCCACTCAGCTCACAGTTGTGGTAAAGTACTTTTCCCAGTTTGGCTTCTTTCCATGGACAACATCAGCATATCGTGGCATTAATGCGGAGCGTGCATTTGCAGTACCCAACATAGTTGGAATTGAGAAGAAAGATGGCTATGTACTGCTAGACCTCATCCAGTTAATTGCTTTGTTCTTCCATCGCTCCATTCTTAAGGTACTACCAATGCTTCACCCTCCTAGAAATCTACATAAGATATTTAACTGCCATTGGAAACTGATATATTTAACTGTCTTTTTTTTTTCATTCCACACAAATTAATACTTCATTCAGCAGGAATGCATTAAATTAATAAAAATTAATTTATTTGTATTTATATATTTTTTTTAAATTGCATCTATAACAGTTCAGTGGCTTATTAGAAGTGATAATGTTAATATATAATGTAATATTTTGAATTATAGATTTTTTTAACTCTATAACCAAGCTTAATTAGCTTGAGCTTTTACACATACATAAGTTTAGCCCATGCATGTGCTAAAGTTGAGTAGCTGTTTGTGAACTCAGAGACAAGGGCTAGACTAGAGGAACCAAATGCAGTTGATTTTAACCCTCTGGGGTCTGAGGGGGTTTGGGGGCCCTGGAGAAGTTTTGACATGTCATTTTGACAAAAACATATTCATATTTAATAACAGTTTAATAACTTATCAAATGTTTAATAACTTTTGTCAGCATTTTGATGTGTGTTAGCTGATCTGTTGATCATTATGTAATGTATAATAAATTCATTTGTAAACATTTACATACATAATATCTCATATATGTAGCATATATGTATATTTAAATATATTAACTAATGATCTTTTAACCATTATAATGTTTGTTAATGATTTATTAATTAAAGTTCTTATAAAGTGTTACCAAAATTTGCTTTGTACAGTGTATTCTAATATTTAATTTTCCATGATGGATACAGGTGATGCTGCCTTAAAATTTGTCCAAATGAGTTCAATATTTGCATCAGAAGCATGCCTATGTTGTCTGAGAATGCTGCCTAGTTTGGTGGTTCAGTAGGATTTTGAACAGAGCCAGTGAGTTGAGATGTTGATGTGTTTTTGTTTCTTCAGTGTCATGGTTTGTGGGATAACAAGGAGGTGGAGATGCCAGACTTTTTTAAGAAACTGAAGAGAAAAACAGAGAAAAACAAGATGGCTGGAGGATCAAGACCACGAGAAGAAAACACAAGTAGACAAATGTCCTTCTTTCCTTCATACACTTATTTTCTTCAGAGACAGAGAGCAGAGAGCCCTGAGAGACAGGGTAAGATCTCCACATGGACATACATGAGGAACTTATTTACACATACATATAATACTTAAAACAAATAATGTATATACATATACACAAGCACACATTTCACACGGGCCAGTTTGTTCTCTCTTGATCTTGTTTTGTGCTTTGTGATGCCATACGTAAGTATTTACATATCTGTGCTAATATGAATATTAAATATTATATCAGCAGATTCAAACCAAAGCAGGAAAAAACATTCACAGAAGAAGCAACAGTGGAATGTGCCACTAATCAGGAAGGAGCGAATAAAACAGTACATGAATGGCCGAATGCTGGAAGCCAAAGCTGCTGTCATAGAGCTGTAAGAGATCAATAAACATGACTTTTTTATTCATTGAAACATATACATATGTGTAGCATATGTATATACTTTGAAAACATATTGTTCAAAGAGCTTTACATAAACAAAAACATTCATTTAAAAATCACACAGTGACATGAATATATACATCACAGTGGCTTGATGCTCAGTTCACTTTTTCTTCCATTCTGGGTGACAAAGATCTCTAGTGGTCATCCAGAATTTACAGAACTATAGTTGTATTCAATAACTAGCATTCTTGTTCCATTCCTCCTCACTGCCATAGCCATTGCCTAGCAGGTTAGTTATGAGGAATGAGGCCATGATGTTAACTTTGTAGAAAGGAGCAAAAGGTACTAGGGGAAGCTGAACGACTCCATGGAGATTAGCCATTGAGATTTCTTGGAAGGTAGACCTTCTAGGTACGCATCAGTGGAAATTATTTTAGACCATAGGTAATCAGCTCTACAATACAATGTGAAAGTCTCTGTTTTGGCATGAGATCATCCCTTTGCACACTACCATAGCAGAAAAATGGTTGGTCTGAATGGCTGGGTCTGTCAGTACACTCTACATAGCACAGACATGAGGGGTGGAACCTATCATTATCATCAGGTTTGGAGAAATGGAAAGCAGTCAACTTGATGGAGTGATTACAAACTGAGGCAGGGAAACCTTTGGAAGAAAAGATGGATTAAGCCAAAAGATGACTAAAAAATTATTCCGGTAACCAGCACCTTTAGAACTATTTCACAACACAGTTGTCTGTACATTTCTCTGTCATAACTCGTTTAGTTATATCTAACCTGACAGAAGTTTGCAGCTCTTCGCTGGTAGTGGAGAACCTATGCCTATAGCAAACCTTGTAGAACTTCCTTAGTCTGTGACAACCTTTGGTGCCTACTAGCAGACAGCTATAAGACAGTTATTTCTATTAAGACAAATAACAATCCACTTGTCACATGTAGTCTTTGTTGGTTTAGTTTTCCTTGTGTTGCCTGTCTGTTTCCTAGTTAGTTTCCTCATTTGTTAATTAGTCCCACACACCTGTTTCTGTTCTCCCTGATTACTCTCCTCTTTAAGCCCTGAGTTTTCCTTTGTTCCCTGTATGGTATCATTTATAGTAGTGTGTTGTTACCAAATCTCCTAGTTTTTCCTCAGTGTTTAATGGAGTTCTGCTTCATCTTTGTGCAAGCGTGTTTAATACGTTACACCATTAGCCAATTGAAAGATTAAAATTAAAATATATAAATATTAATGAAATTACTTTATATTGAAAATATATTTAAATATAGAAGTTTTTTACATGTGCATCCCATATTCTAAATAGAAATGTGAGTATATTACTGTTTGGAAAAACATAACAATTGCATGATTTCCCTCTACATTACATTGTTTCCTATTTGTATGGACTTTTATGTCATAGTTATTGTTTCTTAGTGTCCTAGTTTACTGTTTCATGTGTTGGTTTTGCAATTTTATTTATGACTGATTCCCCTTGATTGTATTCCCATGTGTTTTTCTTTATCCAATTTACAATTGTGTGTGTGTACACACAGATACACACAAAATTATTAATATCCATGCCAAATTTGATGAATTATGGCTAACTACGGTGAATATTTATTTCACAAACAGGCATCTTTTGGCTGGACACAAAAAAGTGACAAGAAAGTAAGACATTGTGTTAGATATATTAACGAAGGATGCTAGCATTCCATGTCCACCATTATTCATATCCTTTCTCAAAAATCACAACTGTCAAATGGTTTTATAATTGGTGCCACATTTCCACTAGGATTTTGGACCACTCCTCTTTTGCATAGATCTCCAGGTCCTTGAGGTTGGATGGCTTTTTTGCCATCACTCTGGTCTTCAGCTATCTCCACAAATTTTCAATTGGATTCAGGTCTGTACTCTGACTTGGCCACTCCAAAACATTGATATTGGTCTCTGCAAACCATTTCTTGACCACTTTTGCTGTGTGTTTTGGATCGTTTTCTTGTTGGAAGGCCCACTGCACCCACTGCAAATTTTTCTGCAGACTTTATAATGTTTTGCTCCAGAATCTTAATGTAGTCCTCTTTTTTCTTGATGTCATTTACTTTTACAAGGTTGCCTGGCCCATTGGCTGAAAAACACTCCCAAAGCATTATGTTCCCACCACCTAGCTTGACCGTGGAAATGGTGTTCTTGGGGTTGAATGCTTCTTCTTTTTTCTCCAAACAATAAATGACCCCTTAAAATCACTACTTTACATCAGTGGTCCTCTGGGGACCTTTTGCGAGTTTGTTGAATGGCTCTCCCTTCACTGTGAGAGAGGTGGAATAGGATCTTACCATTAACCCTCAAAAATCACCTTTTTTTGGGGAGGCTATGTATCCTAAGCTCCAATGACTGTGTAGATTTTTCCACCATGGACTACAACAGCCATGGTGTAATGGCATGCCATGGTGACATGGCAGCCTAGTCTCAGTGCCCTCAAGCTGGTGGTCCCAGCGCTTCCTTGGGTGGTGCTCTCAAGTCCGGTGCTCCCTTCTCCCAAAGCGGCGGTGCACTCTACAGCTCGTCCCATGGTGGCAGCATCATCCACTACAGCTCCTCCCATGGCAGTGGGTGGCACTCTACGCAACTCATGGTTACGCAGGCCATCCTTGAACTCTCTGTGCTGCCTGTCGGCTCCATCATGGCCACGGAAACCATTCCTCAACTTTCTGTACTCTTTGTCAGATTTGTCAAAACGTTTCCCACAACAAAGCAATGGTGTTTGCAAAACACATTTTGGCTATTCTTGACATAATATCCAGTTCCAATGGGCTCGACAGATCTTCCCTGTAAAACACAAACAGCAGTGAATGATTGTTTTCCTCTGGAAGGATTTTTAGTCTCTAGAATTGATTGTTAGTCAATGCCATATTATATGTCTATGTCAATATATTGTGTACTTCCTAAAAACAGCATTGCATAGAATGCTGGCTTATTAAAGGAATACAATAATAATGCTTCTGATCATGTAAAACTTTTTTTTTTTCTTTTTAGTGCTCTACACATATACTTACCCATAAGGCAATTCTTCTATGACATCATCCACCCCGAGTACAGCCCTGTGTGCGATGTGTATGCGCTGATGTTCCTGGTAGATGTGGTGAACTTCATCATTATTATATTTGGATACTGGGCCTTTGGAGTAAGTGCTGCCTTACATACAATCCCTTTTTCACACTTAAATTTTATTTTAATTGAAGTAATTAATTTTTAAAGAACAGCAGAAAAGTACTTTTCTATGGAGTCTTAATACCATCTATTTTTCTAAATATAGTGTATTCTGAATGAGAATATGAAATAACAAAAGACAGAGTGGATTACATCAATATGAATCTAAAACCTAGATTAAATCAAAGTTTCTTCCTCTTCAAATTCAGCCCTAGGTACCCATTCAGGGCCAGATTTGCAAAACACTGCTTTGTGCAAATAAGTGGTGAAAATAAATAAATAACATTGTGTATGTACAGTCACAATGAGAAATAAAGCCATTGCTGACAGTGCTGGTCAGCTATGGCTAGGCAATGCACAGCATCACGGTAACTTAAAATAAATGTATTTAAACCACCTTCTGCTTTTTACTACATCTTGAAAGGATTTATAAGCATATGATTTGTGTTTATTAATATGATAATCTCTATATTTGATGGCACTAAACATAAACCTACTCTCACCCCTTGCCTTTGAATGTGCAATAAGATCATATTTAATTCCACCCATCAGATCCTCTCTAGTAAACCACCACTTTTAGATTATGTATTTAGTCAGTTCTCCTCAATATTTGAGCATATTGAATTTCATTGTTGAGATAAGACCAGCACAAGTTTTGACTTGCTCATTTGTTTTTTCTGTTTATGTTTATGTGTCAATTAATAAGTGTATTGAATTATTGATACAGAAGCACAGCGCAGCTGCTGATATAACAGAGTCACTGTCAGAAGACCAGGTTCCTGAAGCTTTTCTCGTCATGCTCCTCATCCAGTTCAGTACCATGATTGTGGACAGAGCACTCTATCTTCGTAAAACTCTTCTTGGGAAGTGTGTTTTCCAGGTAGTGCTTGTGTTTGGGATCCACTTCTGGATGTTTTTCATACTGCCTGGTGTCACAGAGAGGTGAGGAATAAATGCAGAACTATACTGTAAAAAAATTATATGACCAATAAATTAAGACAACGTTTGTTTTTACATTACTTTAACTTATCAAAATAAGTTAAGCAATTTTTTAAAATGATAAGTTGTACAAGGTTCAACTATTTTATAAGCCAGTTGAAATGGCTTAAACAGCTTGATTTTACTTTTTTACAACTTACAGTTGATTGTACTTAAAAATGTAAGGCAGCAACTTATTTTTTTACAGTGATATATGAATCCCTGAAAGTGATCATACAAGTTTGAATACAAATATTCACTCTTTGTTATTTCTACTCTTGCACAATTTATGAAATAACAAATGGAAGTATAGTAGTGTAGTGATCAAAACAGGTTAAGGCCCTTTTACACCAAATTTGATGCAAAAAAGTGAAACAAGTGGCATATTGATAGGCACAGCGACTAAAACATTACTTCCATCCATTTGAAAACATCAGATGCAGTTGGTGGGGTGGCTTCTTGTGACCGCAGCAGTGACCAGTGAGCTTCTAAAAAAAATTGAAAAACCATTGTCCTATATGCTCAACTCATCCTATATATATATACTAGTGCTGTCAAGCGATTAATTGCATCCAAAATAAAAGTTTTTGTTTACATAATATATGCGTGTGTGTATATTTATTATGTATATATAAAGACACACACATACAGCATATATTTCGAAAATATTTACAAGTATTTACGTGTATATATTTATATTAATATAAATTATATCATATATAAATACACTGAACAAAATTATAAACGCAACACTTTTGTTTTTGCCCCCATTTTTCATGAGCTGAACTCAAAGATCTAAGACTTTTTCTATGTACACAAAAGGCCTATTTCTCTCAGATATTGTTCACAAATCTGTCTAAATCTGTGTTAGTGAGCACTTCTCCTTTGCCAAGATAATCCATCCACCTCACAGGTGAGGCATATCAAGATGCTGATTAGACAACATGATTATTGCACAGGTGTGCCTTAAGCTGCCCACAATAAAAGGCCACTCTAAAATGTGAGCCTAAGGCACACCTGTGCAATAATAATGCTGTCTAATCAGCATCTTGATATGCCACACCTGTGAGGTGGATGGATTATCTCGGCAAAGGAGAAGTGCTCACTAACACAGATTTAGACAGATTTGTGAACAATATTTGAGAGAAATAGGCCTTTTGTGTACATAGAAAAAGTCTTAGATCTTTGAGTTCAGCTCATGAAAAATGGGGGCAAAAACAAGTGTTGCGTTTATAATTTTGTTCAATGTATATGTATGTTTGTATTATGGGAGAAATGGGAGTAAACCTCCCACTCAGCCTGCTGTGGGAATTCTCACTCCAAGCTAAACTCAAAAGTTGGCAGCTCTGCATTATTGTCACGAATCCTGTCCGTGGCCCACCGTCCGATTGCCACCAGAGGTCGCCCTTCCATTACATTGTGTGCGTTTACATGCACCCTCTTAATGCGATTATAATGAGATTTTGGCAATATTGCGATTGAACTTTACCTCATGTAAACGCAATACTTCAATTTAAATAATGCGATTAAACTCATAATCGCAGCAAGCATAATCGTATTAACATAGGTGGCATTCGCCGATTTTAATCGAAATATACAGGCATGTAAACACCTTAATCGCAGTATTCTCATCCAGAAATGGCGAGTAGAACGCAACGGCAGCGTAGGCAAACGAATTGCCATCACATTTCTATGGCACCGAAAAAGTATGGAATACAACCATACAAACGTGTTTTGCATTAAAACAGCGGCCAGTAACACACCTGCTCTTTCTGAGTCCATCATTTGTGCTGTGCAGTGGGGTATGTGAATAATGGCAGTAAAAAATAACCACAATTCTTAGTGAATAATAAGAATAATGTAAATTGCATGTAAACGGGAGTGAAGAGCTTTGCTCTTGACATGTAAACATCATAATGCGATTAAGTCCTTTTACTCTCATGATAGTCCCGTGACTGGCAGATCAATTTACCTCTTCATTGCTCTCCAATACGGTAGGAAATTAAACAAAATGTGTATGATGTTTACTGTGACAAGATGATTGACTGGGCAGTCTAAACGGTGACAGAATGTACGTAACTGAGCAACAGAGCGGTCCTTTAAAGATGCAGTTATGATGAAGTAGTATTTCCCAAAGTTTGCATAACATTCCTTCAAGCAATTATCAAAACTTGTTTCTCGAAAAAAAGAGCCTGATATTCTTTATCTGTTCTGCTGTATGGCTATTTTCTGTTATTTCCATTATTGCATCTCAAAAAGTCCTCAAGTCTTAGGCCCAAGCCCATTTCTACCCCTTACACTTACCTGAAAGAGAATGTGTCTTTCTCTTCCCCTTGTTTAATTTACTTCATAAACAGTGATTTTATCCTCTCGTTGCTGGAAATGTAGCAATTCAGTATTTAAACTATTATTATTAATAAAAGTTGCGGGGCAGTGTTGACAAGTTTCTTTGCTGTTGGGTGTGTGAGCTGTGCCATCTCTTGATATATATATATATATATATATATATGTATGTGTGTGTGTGTGTGTGTG
>NW_015665058.1:427251-430402 GCF_001515625.1 Sinocyclocheilus rhinocerous
ATAATAAATATACACAGTACACACATATATATTATGTAAACAAAACTTTTATTTTGGAAGCGATCAATCGCGATTAATCATTTGACAGCCCTAATATATATATATATATATATATATATATATATTTTGGGTTTTTTTTGTTTTTTTTTAATGAAAAATTGCATACATTTGGTATGTTTAAAACAATAAAAATATTTTGCCAATGGGAATGAATGTGAATAATTCTTCTCTGAAAACTTTCTCTAAAAAGTATTTTATATCATTTTGGCAAATGCATTTTGTTTTACAGATATTTAGATATATGCTAAAACAAGACAGATACTGAATGATTTTAGCAATGTAATGTGGTGGCACAAAGGGTATTTACATTCCATATTAGGGGTGCACAGTTGAGCTAATATCTGTATCTGTAGCAATCTCAAAATTATTTGTGTCTGTATTCGGGTAAAATCAGGAGATGGGCAGGGCTTAGACTGGAATTTTGTCAAATTACATTTGATGTCTCTTTTAAAAGCAATTTTGTTCCCTTTATAGTTCCCCTTCTAGGCTGCGTCCTTTAGCGGACACAATGGGGAATGCTGCCATCATGACCGGTGTCTGAAGCATGTGTGAAACAACGCCAATCCTATTGGTCCACGTGGCCCGTGACGTCATAGCATAAAAGGGCATCTGCTAAATACATCACCAACTTTTGTTGTCTTCAGGAGCTATCTGTTTGAAGTACGTGTGAGAGACCAAGGCAGGTGAGCGGTGTAGAAAGTGTGTGCCTCCGTGCCCGAGAACACTTGACGATGCACACGATCTATGCGTCATGTTTCTTGGTCGGGGGCTTGTGCATTCGGTGCTTGAGGGCTCTGAATGCACTCATTGTGAGTGTTTCCAATGAGAATGCTCCATTCACGTTTACCCCTCTTCTCGAGAGATGAATGACAAGCGTCTGCCACTCGCGGTTCAGGTCCCGTTGCTGCCAAGGCACGGCGAAGACTTGGATTAGGGTTCGTGGGTTTCAGACGCTCTTTTTAGGAGTTTTCGATCCCGATCCTATCTGAGGATAGCTATGTGCTAGCTGTTCCCCTTTCCCAGAGCCTAGCTATCTGAGGATAGCTCAGTGATTGCTCCCCTGCTTAGGGTTTTAAGTAGCGGTCTCCTTGAGCCCTTACCTAGACAGTGCTGTCTTCCCTCCTTGGGTTGTAAGTAGACAGCCCACTCTCTGTGGTCTGGGTAGTCTCAGTCGGTCTCCCTTTTGGTAGCCCCTTCCTAGGTACATAGCTATCTGAGGATATCTATGTGCAAGCGCAGTGACTTCTCCCCTTCTTAGGGTATTTAAGTAGCGGTCTCCTTGAGCCCATGCCTAGACAGTGCTATCTCCCCTGCTAGGTTTGTAAGTAGATAGCCCACTCTCTGTGGTCTGGGCAGCTTTACAGGAAGGCCTTACATGGCTATCTGGGCTAGCCGTGTATTGTTCATTCTAAAATGGTCTACGAGTCCTCATAAGAGGCTTTATAGTTTAGCCTCTTCAGTGGTCTTGTGTATCCAGGCTAGTATTGCTCACATAGCATAGCTCTCTGAGGATAGCTGTGTTCTTAACTTGGGTGGGATATTCCCCTTTATCTGAATTGGGTTCCCCCATTCTGCCAGGTTATGTGAGCGGCCTGAGGCGTCAGTGGCTTGGCCCCTTTCTGAGGAAAGGCTTGGAGTATGTCTGTCACTTCCTTGGTCTCTCACCAGGTGGATAGGCATGCACTTTGGCATGGCATAGTTGGCATTTCGTTCCCCGTTGTGTCCTCTAGAGGATGCTGCGTGGAGTTCCATAGAAGGGGAACGTCTCGGGTTACGCATGTAACCATGGTTCCCCAAGAGGGAACGAGACGCTGCGTCCCCTCACCATGCCTTCAGCCTGCATGTTTATGTCTCCTTCAGACAACTAAGTTGGTGACGTATTTAGCAGGTGCACTTTTTATGCTTCTGGGCATCCGCCTATGATGTCACGGGCCACGTGGACCAATAGGATTGGCATTGTTTCACATGTGCTTTAGACACCGGTCATGCTGGCAACATTCCCCATAGTGTCCGCTTGAAGACGCAGCGTCTCGTTCCCTCTCGGGGAACCATGGTTACATGCGTAACCTGAGACGTTTTCATTTAACAAATAAGTCTTGTATAACTCATTAAATTTGTAATTGTAATTATAAAATGTCTTTAAATACATTTTAGTAAAAACAGTAAACTGACATACAGACATGGTAATGCAGCTATTTGATTTGTGATCATGCTGTGTTAATTTCATTCACAGAGTTGACCGTCATTACTGTATCATAGGGCTGGGTGACATTGAAAAAAAAAACATCACCGTAAAACTTTTATTCATATCAGTCAGTATCAATAATTATCATGATTGGTGGGAGACTGGGATGGATGTAACACTGGTCAGTTGTTACACTTTCAATTTCTCCAATGAAACACACGCAGGTGAAAATTTACTGGTAATACTAAACTTGAACAGGTACACACAGCACTAATTTCAGTCATAGAGTTAAGACTCTCATATCTCATATATTTTCTAAAGTAGAAAAAAGGATGTTTTCTCAATGCACATGTATGCACCCCACATTTTGAACTTGGGTGCAAAATCAGTTTTCCACATTCTTAAAATCACCCTCTTGGCAATTATCATGCCAAATAATATGGCTTGTCTTTCATGTATATTAAACATCTCTAAATTACTAAACATCTCAAGAATAGCTAAAAGTGGACATGGTTCGAGATTATTTTCGAATGCTTTAGAAAAACAATCAAATATGTTTTCCCAATTTTCCTGTAATTTATGGCACAACCGTAGTGAGTACAGATTAGAGAAACCTCTGGGAAAATGCAGTGCAATTTCACCTTAGATAAATATAGTCTATGCAAGGTTTTAAACTGAATTAAATTATGCCTTACATTAACAAGTATGTATGTTCTCAAGGCCTTCTTCCCAACTGTCTGAATCTATCTCTAGACCTAATTCTATCTCCCAGGCCTGCTTAACTGTGGCTTCATCTACAACTTCTTGTTTTAACAATACTATAGAAATATGACACTGCACCCTGATGCAAAGGATTAAACTTGTTAATTTCATCACATTAAAATTTAATGTTTTTTTTTTTTTTTT
>NW_015665058.1:430895-445203 GCF_001515625.1 Sinocyclocheilus rhinocerous
TTAAACTTGTTAATTTCATCACATAAAAATTTAATTTTTTTTTTTTTTTTTTTTACAAAACCTGTAACTTGAAAGTATCTTAAAAATTAGAGATATTAAAGCCTTTTTTTTAATTGCTCAAATGAGGCAAATGTCCCATCTATATACAGATCTTTTATTCTTTGAATGCCAATCTTCTCCCATTAAGTAAAACCTGAATCAAACAAACCAGGAGAAAAGGCATGATTCTGACATATAGGACTATCTAGGTACATGCAGGGAGCCTTTAAATAGGTTTTAATCTGTTTCCATATTTTCAGCGCATTATTTATTACAAAATGATTATCATATAAGGCCGGGTCAGTTCTAATAGGACTATTCAGGAGATCAGCAAGAGACATCTTATTGCAAAATGCTTGCTCCATTCTAAGTCAGGATGGATCTCTATCTGCATCAGAAGGCTGCTTTTTCCAGCATGCGACAACACTTTGGTTTGCTGCCCAATAGTAATATTTGAACTGCAGCAGGCCAAACCCTCCCTCCTTTTTAGTTTTGCATAAATGTTTTTTTAGATATTCTCACATTCTTATAATCCCACAAAAAAGTTACAATTATCGCATCTAACTACTTAAAAAAACGTATAAGCATAAGAATAAAGCTTCTACTGTGTTGTTTATGCAAGTGGTTGTTAAGTGCTAATGCTGGGTTTAAGATGTTAACCCCTCCCTGTTCCCATTCTAAAGTCTCCTCTTCACACTTTGTAAATCCAATGGTTTAAATGGTTGGGGCAGTTCTGTAAGCTAATGTCTCATTCCCAAGTCTCCCCAGGTTACATACACATACAGGGACATTTTTAAGGTGTAACCCATCACTTAAAAATTGGGCTTGTAAATTGTAGTAGTTGTGTGCTATAATGAAATTACTAAGTGTGAACCCTACAATATGGCTTACCAATACCAATAAAATATGGATTACCATTATGATTGCTGATATTAATTTTACTGCAATGTTTCTTATTTCAGGAGATTCAACAGGAATCGAGTTGCTCAACTGTGGTACTTTGTGAAGTGCATTTATTTTGGTCTCTCAGCATACCAGATCAAATGTGGCTACCCAAAACGTGTTCTTGGAAATTTTCTTACCAAGAACCACAACTACTTCAACCTCTTCCTCTTTCAGGGGTAAGTAAATTACTCGCTCCACAATGACCGATTTGGTCATTAATTCTGTACATTCAACAGAATGTAACGTTGTCTCTTAGCATGCCACAAAGACTCTAAAGGTCTAGCTTAAATAAAGGTATAGGGTACAATGGGGCTAAAGGCCCACCTTAAGAAAAAATGTGCCATTCACTGTGCCTAAAATGTATAATTGCAGAAAAAATATATACGTTGTATTGAACATTAATGGAGCAACAGATTTTGTGTGAAAATAAATCATTCAAGTTGTTTATTTGGTTTAAAAATCTTATAAATGTAAATATAAAATATTTATATAAAATAATGTTTTTTTTTTAAAATAATGTCTAAGTTAATACTTGTTCAAAACAATCACTTTTTTTGTACTATTTTCTGCTTATTTTGAAAAATAAAAGAATTGTTTTTTTTTTCTATAAATATACTGTCATTAAAATATGTTAATATAAAAAAATATATTTTAAAATACAGAAACAAAATTGTTTTAATAAGTAAAGATTCTGAAAGTATTGAAGGAGATCCAATAATAATTGAATATATATTTACAGTAGTAACAACAACTGATATTTTATTATATGAAACATGTGCATCTTGAAAAGCGGATGTTTTGGAAAGTGCTACGCCACGTTTTTGTGCCATCTAGTGGTTTAGATGAAAATAATATCAAAGGCACCTTTTACCCCGGGGCGCCTTTAGCCCCGTTGTACCCTACCTTTCTAGGCATACTCCCTGAACTACACCTTAGGAGGTTGCAACCTGCTACACTAACTGGCAGTATGTCTTCACTGGCCTTTGAAAGGGTCATTTATATTATCATAATATATTTTCCGTAGTGTCTTCATTTACTCCACAACCAGTGTTGATTGCCCAGCAGCCGCATCACATTATTGGTGTAAAATACACATTTCTGTTATTGGATGGTCAAAAGTAACAATTTTTATATTATTTTATTTTTATATTAATTTTAACAATTATTATCAAACAATTATATTCATTTAGTAACAAATATATCTTAGTGTAGGCTATATCTTTAGAGTTTTATAATTCATTATCTTCTTGTTGATCCACCAGTTCACATTTACAACTGCATGTTTTCTGCGTAAAAATAAGGGTAGTTTTTGGCTTTGGTCTAAACAAACAGCAGAAGGGCGCTTTGGATAAAAGTGTCTGGTAAATGATTAAATGTAAAGGTCAATGTAATGGGCTTTTTTTGACAGGTTCAGGTTAGTTCCGTTCCTGACTGAGTTAAGGGCAGTGATGGACTGGGTGTGGACAGACACAACTCTTAGCCTGTCCAACTGGATCTGTGTGGAGGACATCTATGCCAACATCTTTATTCTCAAATGCTGGAGAGAAGCGGAAAAGGTGAAAATTTGCCATCCAAATTAATTTTATCTTTCCAAACTGATACATACAGGTGACATCATACCTTTTTATAAAGTCATGCTCTAGTACTCTCTGCAGTACTTCCAACACTACATATCTTAGATGTCTCACACATTTACCTTCTTTGAATTCAATAAAGAAGTCAACCTGTGATTTTTAGTTCCTCTATTAGTCACACATCTTCTCGTCATATAAATTCACAGGTCAGAGTTCACCAAATGTGTATTTATTAGGAAACAAATTACCACTGTGTGTGATACATACATGTTTTTACATTGTACTTATATTTAAAAAAAAATGCCTGCATGTAATTACATCTGTAATTAATTTCTGTAATTACATTTATAATTACACTGCTGACCCATCCCTTACACCTTAATCCACACTTAAACCTACCCATATCATCGAACCTGTCCCTAACCTTACCCGTATCCCACCTCAATAGCAGCAGAAGTGTCTTGTAATACAATATGAACACAATAAGTACATTGTACTTATTTTTTGACGCAAGTACATTGTAGTTAAGGCCACTTAATATAAAGTGGGACCGAAATGTACATTAGTGAAATAAAGGAAAAACAAACAGTATTGATGATTTGCAATCGTGCTAGTATTTGGGAAAAGAACAGCTTCTTTGCTTGTGTGATATTGTGACGTAACTACATAATATGTTATAAATAAAAGACAAAAACTCATCGGGCAAAAAATTTTCATGTATCTTGAATTTTTGGGCATATAACTGCGTACATCACATAGTGAGCGTAAAGAATGAACTTATATAAACTTAATTTATATTTACCCATTTTCTTATCCTTCTCTCTTTCACGTGCAGGAGAGGAGACAGTATGTAATACACTGTCTTAAATGCCACAAAATGTCACATGAACAAGCAAATCCACAAAGAAAGAATTAAAATTAAGAATCAGAAAAATTATATAATGCTAATA
The DNA here is from genome assembly GCF_001515625.1 of Sinocyclocheilus rhinocerous. NCBI lineage: Eukaryota > Metazoa > Chordata > Actinopteri > Cypriniformes > Cyprinidae > Sinocyclocheilus > Sinocyclocheilus rhinocerous. Next base: position 434,404 of record NW_015665058.1, read on the forward strand.
AGATTTTTTTTTTTTTTATTCAGTAAAGTATTTAGATATGTCATCAAATTTTCATCTAAAATTTAAGACCTCTCATAAGTAAAAATAAGACTTTTTAAGACTTTTCATGACCTTAAATAAAAAAAAAATAATGTAATACTTTTAAAAACTCTTTAATGATCCGCAGGTACACACCTAGCTCAGGTCATGTGGATGTGGTGTTGTTTTACAAGGGCTGCCACTGCAGTTCTGATTAGTGGTGCTATTGCTCATTCTATAGCTCCTGATCCCTTCTGTAAATGTGTTTAAACTGAGAAAGTTCTGGTGCTTATGTGTCATTTTATAGCCAACAGCTGGAAATCACAGGGTGCATTGGAAATTGCAGTAATACTTTTGTATCGTTTAGGGGGTGGGGGTATTTTTTAAATATATAATCTTTTTAAAGTATTTGTTTATTATAATAGGAAATACTCTACATGTCAACTAAGAAATAATTTAATTGAGGGGTAATATAATTTCCAATCGTTTGACATTTAAATTATATTTCACAATGGTGTACTCACTTTTGTTATATTTTATTAAAATATCCCTTTCCTTATATGTTTGTGATATTTTACATACTATAAATTAATAGAATGTTTTCTTGCCACAGAAATACCCTCACCGACGTGGACAGAGGAAGAAGAAGATGGTGAAATACACAATGGGCGGCTTCATTATTTTTGCTCTCATCTGCATCGTCTGGTTCCCTCTTCTCTTTATGTCTTTGGTTAAATCTGTAGCAGGAGTAACCAATCAACCTCTAGATGTGTCCATCCAGTTGAGCATACTTGGATATGAGGTGTGTGATTCAACACTAAAGAGTAACATTGTAATCTGTATTATAAATCAAGTCAAGTCATCTTTATGTAACAGATTTGAATTACAAAAATGCGATAGTGTATTATGTGTATGTCAGGTTAACGAAATGGGTCTTTAATCTAGATTTAAACTGACAAAGTGTGTCTGCCTCCAGAACAACGCTAGGTAGATTATTCCAGAGTTTGGCGCTAAATAGGAAAAGGACTATAATGTGATATGAGCTCGCTCAAGTATTGAGGAGCTAAACCATTCAGGGCTTTATAAGTAATTAGCAAGATTTTAAAATGTATCTGTTTTTCAATAGGGAGCCAGTGCAGTGTTGACAGAATGGGGCTAATATGGTCATACTTCCTGGTTCTAGCTGCTGAGTTCTTCCAGTAAAGTCCACCCAATAAAGCATTACAATAATCTAACCTTGAGGTCATGAACGCATGAATTAACGTTTCTGCATTTGACATTGAGAGCATAGGTCGTAGTTTAGAGATATTTTTAAGATGGAAAAATGCTGTTTTACAAATGCTAGAAAGATGGCTTTCAAAAGAAAAAATTGCTATTCCACAGGTGTGCTATTTGATTAGTTAAGTTCCTAACTGATGACACCTAAATTATATATACAAACTATATATAAGTTTGAAATATGTCTATATATTAAAGGGGTGGTTCACTGGTTTTTTTCTAGGCTTGATTGTGTTTATGGGGTGCAGTCTAACATGTGTTAATGTCGAGCTGAACATGGGAACTGGAGCCCTCCTTGGGCTGGATGTGGGAACCACAACACTCTCTGAGCTGCACGTGGGAACAGGGGCTGGAGCCGACACTGAAGCAGACTCCGGGGCTGGAGCCAACACTGGAGCGGACTCAGGGGCTGGAGCGGACACTGGAGCGGACTCAGGGGTTGGAGCTAACAGACTTTTCCTCCTTGTATTTCTCCTCTGGTTTGGGGTTAAGGAGCGGGCTGCTGTCAGCTGAGGGCTTGGAAGTGAATTGGCCAGTGGGCTTGACAATGGAGCGGCCAGCGGGCTTGACATGGGAGCCACAATAAACATGGGAAACACCTGGAAACAATGAACATAATCAAACACTGGAGAAACTGGGTTATGGGGAGCACATGGGGAGCAAAACACAAGACACAGGGGAAGTCCAAGGGCGTGACAATATAATACTATAATATGAAATGATCATGAAAAGTTTTGATTATAGCATTGTATGTAGAACTCCTCCCATTGCATCAAAGCGCTATACTGTAGCCGAACACAGTCATGTCTACTGATCACACGATGCAGTGATCTCCTATCGCAATGGGCGAATCTCACAAACTCTTTCACCATAACTAACATTGTGAAAATACAGTGTAAATAAGAGACGCTGAGCAATATAATATAACCACAATATTGATACTTTTTTTTCTAGCAGGAACAGTGTGAAGTTGATTGTTTAGTTACTGGCTGATTCACTAATGCATACACAGCAGTAAACCACTTTGCGATGAAGAACGTCTGTACATGATGATGTATTCTTTACATATTACACTGATCACAGTTCATGATGGTCATGAAATGCAGTTTCAGATTTGTATATTATCAGGGGTGCACATAAGTGGTCCGCAAGTCCGCATGCACGACCAAAATAAAAAATGCGCTGTGTAAATAAGTTCTGACAGCGCATTTGCGTACTGACATGGTTGACAGCTGTTAATGTACAATTACCATTTTAGATCGACAAACTGTACTGTATACGATTTCTATGCAAAAGCATAAATCTAGGCTACCCGTAGCCGTTTTCAAAGCACAATGCAAAACTGTGACATTTCATTCACTGATGCTCTTTAATCGGTGCGCTAAACCCAGAAGCGCATATACTTACTTGCCGGCAACCCGCCAAAAGAAAAGCCTGCTGATTTTAAGGTTGAAAATGATGAAAATTCATATATAAAAAATAAGTAAATATTAGCATTTTATTTTTAAGTTTACTATAAAATGATTGTATTTGTATGTAATACTCCCTTTTTATTTAAAAATAGAATTATCACACTTTATTATTTTGTTTATTATTTTATTTTGAAAAACTAACTAAATAAAGTGCAATAATATTATCACTAAGTCACTATTATTCATTTATTTTTTATAGTTATATTTAATGGGTCACACTATGTGCAGTGTAAGGACCAAACCAAATCTCCAGGTTCTCTTATGAGAACCAGGCTGAAAAACGTATGTGCACCCCTGTATATTATGTTTCTCAAGGTTAGTTTCTAAGGTTTGAAAAGTTTTTTGCACCAAAAAGGTCTTTCTTTATCTAACAAAGTTTTACTCTTGTGATTGATGAGTACATGAGTTTTTTAGAACTCCACAGTGTTGCCAACTATTCTTAAGTAGCTAAGTCACTAAATGTCCCTAGATAATGCCATATACTAATTAGTATATTCATGATGTCTGCCTAATATCAGCCCTTTTCACATGTTTGCTTCTCCCCTACTGTTACGTATCCGGTCCATGAACTTCCGTCTGCTAGCCATCAGAGGTCACCCTTTCCCCTACTCTCTGTGCACACATGCTGTATTTCAATGTTCCAAATATGTCCAAATAAAGCTGTTCTAATTTATATATTTTTCTGTTTCTGTTGTCAGACAACGAACAAATATGAAACAGTGACTGCAACAGCAGTGCTGGCAAGTCTTGGAAAGTACCTAAAGTTAAAGTCACTAGATTTGTCACTAGTACTTTTTGGACTAAAAAAAGTCGCTAAGAGGTTTGAAAAGTCACTAAGTTGGCAACACTGGAACACACCTCCTTAAATACATATGACGATGACTACATCAATTAAATCATATCATTACTTTATTACAGTGTTTAAGAGCACACATGAACAAAAAAAAAAATGAATAAATAAAAATCACCTAAACTGATACATTATGGCACAAATGTTTGGCACATATGTCTACTTTAGGGGTGTCAAAACTATTTCTGGAGGGCCACAATACAGTTGAGTTCCAACCCTAATTGACACACCTGAACCAGCTAATCAAGGTCTTTAGACTCACTAGGAACATCCAGCCAAGTGTGTTGGAGCTGGCTGGAGCAAAACTCTGTAGGATACTGGCCCTCCAGGAGCCACTGGTCTAGTAAAGTGGTTCCCAAACCCGATACCCCCAACAGTACACATTTTGGATGTCTCTCTCACCTACTAATGAGCTGATGAGTTGAATCAGGTGTGTTTTATCAGGGAGACATACAAAATGTGCAGAGGACCAGGACTGGGAACCACTGGTCTAGTATAAGATAATTAATCTTGTTGTCTTTTTATATGTGTTTACAGCCATTGTTTACCATGAGTGCTCAGGAACACAATCTGATCCCATACTCTCAATCGGCCTTCCAGAAGATGAGCAATCACTTCGCCACTTACCCGGTACACATTAAATTTGTCCCAAAACATGAGCAATGGCAATTTATAGTTCCCTTTCACGTCATTCAACACATTTTAGTATGCACACAGGCTAAAATGCAATTTCATCTTTAGATTGCTGTTTTTGTGACTGAAACTTTTATTAATCTTAATTTTTCATGATTGTTATAAATTGTAATACAATAACACTTTGAACCTTGAGTTTAAACAGATAGACTGTCATCCTTCTGTTGTCAGTCTGATCAAACTGTCCTCCGTGTGCCTCAATTAGTCGGCGATGCAGTTTATTGTGAACTACATGGCAGAGGACATATTGACGGCAAAGATCAAAAGTGACGCCAGTCGACTGTGGAACGTCAGTCCTGCCAGCCGAGATGCCATGATCTATGAAATCAGCAACTCGACACACTTCTACATCACACTGCGCTGGACTTTACTACGGTATATTCTCACAATCACAACAACTGCACAAATTATAAAGACCAAAGGCGTCATGGTGTCTTTGCATGGAAGTAAATTAATGACTAAAATTTTGAAGTAAAAAAAAACGAATTGCAATTTTATTCAATTTATGCAATTCAGCACGAATTGCAATAATCGGGAAAAAAAAAAAAAGAGATTATAACATTATTCCCCCCACACTGATATACAGAACATATATTGCATCTGAGGAAAACATACATTGCTCTCATTTGCTAGGGTGAAATCATTATGTACATTAACAACGTTTTGGGACAATTATAATATAATTTAATGGAAAAATATGTGAATGACATTCTTGCTGTGGCATGGCAGGATTTTGAACAGCCTCTTGAGTTGTAGGCGGGCACTGCAGACAGACGCCGAGTGGCACTGCCTGTGTGCGTACACTCGTAAAAAACAATGTGTTAAAATTTTAAAGATGTGGCGCGGTGCTGCACTTCTCGTCTGGTGTGTGAGCCCCATTACATGAAAAACAAATAGATTTTTTTTAACTCATTTTGACTCACCAAAAAGAATGTCTAGGTTACGACTGTAACCATGGTTCCCTGAGAAGGAAAATTGGTTGATGCTATGGGGAATGCCATCATCATGATCATTGTCTGAGCATGTGTAGCAAACATGTCAATTAATTTAGTGACAACAGTCCATAATGTCCGTGGAGTGCCCGTGAGTATAAAAGGGCACCTGGAAAACCCTTTTGTCTGAAGGAGATGTGCAGGCAAACTCGATGCATGACAACGAAACGGGAACCATGCTTACAGTCATAACCTAGATGTTCCCTTTCAAAGTTTCAAACTTTGATGCGGCATCTGGAGTTGACCCTATGGGGAACCAATGCCCACTCCACCATGCTAAGGGAGTGCCTGCCTCATTAGAATAATTAGCACCATAGTGGGCATAGAATAACGCTACACATGGTGTCAAGTCATGTCAACCCTCAGGGCACAATATGCATTATAAGCCCAATTCAGACGGAATTAGTTTTACAAGGGTAGATGGATTAATGTAATTTTACCACAGGACGTCTGTAATATCAATGGCCAATTCGCACGGGATAAGAAATATCAGTAAAACTACCAGAAGTGGGAGGGGAAACTGGGCTGTTTTTCATGTATATAAAACAGTTAGGTTCAGTCGAGCGATTTATTAATTAAATTAATTAAATTCTGATTTGATTCTTTTGGTAATAGGCACTTACTAACACACGTATCATGCCTTTAACAAGTACTTTTGACCTCCTTTTTGATCTGAATGGTTTGTGTCGTCGTATGCGTAAAACACCACCTAGAACGCAACGGAAGTCTTCTTCAAAATGTCTCCATACTTGAAAAACTGCGGAAAAATACATTTAAACAGGAAATTACTGAATATTTACATACATATATACAACTGGTCTATTTGCACAGGATTAGCATTACCTGAGGTAATTATACTGGACCTTTTTACAGAAGGTAAAAGTCGCCATACTCTTTCCTGACATTGCATGTGAAGATATTTGAAGATACTCTGGCAACAAAGTGTACTATGATGGGGGGCAATGCTTTATGTTCTCACTCGTGCCTTCTGTCTCATCTCATAATGATAAAAATGTTTAACATTTTATGGTACATGTGATGTGTCATTGTGTTTTTTGCATGTTTGAGCAGAAATGCATCTCTGGTGATGAATGCAGAGGCGGCTGGTGAACACACAGTGAAGTATGAAGATAGCAGACTGAGAGAGGAACTGGTGTCTATGCTCCGAGGGACACGCAGCCGTCCAGTGTAAGTATTTCTTAAACATTTAAGTATTGATGTTTTCAACATCTGTTTTTGCTACTTCTCATTCCATCTGTTCTCTGATGATTGTCAGGTTAATGGAAAATCTGCTGCCAAAATATATCAGAGGAACTTCCAGGCCTAATGCTAAAGTGGCACATCGACTTCAAGTGGGTGAGTTATTAAACCTTTCTTTCTTGGCTCAGTACACACTAGTTCTGATTTCCTACTCTGTTCTTGGCTGTACTCTTCAAGACAGTTTTTGAAAATTTGCATTTTAGCACCTCTCGTTATAGCCTGCTTAGGATGAATCACTTATGTTGTAGTCCTCGTTTGTAAGCTGCTTTGGATAAAAGCTTCTTCTAAGTGATTACATGTAAATGAATGGCATTAGAGCAACAGATCTGCAGATCAAAGAATGTTTTCCTGACTTTAATGGAATCATTCACAGAACATCCCAAAAGCCTGGATGATCTTCATCTACAGTTCTTCCGTCCTCTGTCCATCAAACTGCAGCGGGGAAACGGGAGCTCTGCAGAGATGGGGCCGCAGTGGTGGGTGGTGGAAGAGTGTTTTCCTGGCCCTCCAGCCAGCAGATGCCAGAGTATTGAGATGGTGGTGTTCAATGATAAAGTCAGCCCATCCAGCGTGGGCTTCCTGGCTGGATATGGGTGAGTTTCAGTCATTTTTACAATTTCTGAAACATGTCTGGTAAGTAAATTAAATTAAAGGTTTAACGGAGCCGATGAGACGAGAGGCATGCGGATCCATATGCAAGCTTTTATTTACAGGCATGGTCAACACAGGCAAGAGTCGGACACCAGCAAACAGATATGTTGAGGGCAAGATAAAAGAGTAATCCAAAACAAGCAATAATCCGATCGAGGTGCAAACACAGTCCGAAACAGCAAGGCAAAGGGTAAATCCAAGACAGGCTATAAACTTCAGGGCAGGCAGAGATCAGACAGGACGAGATAACAGGCTAGGATCAAGACACGGGAAAACAGACTATGAACAAGGCTAGACTCGGGAGCTTGGAATGGCTCCGTAAAGTAGCTATCCCTAGGTGAGCGATAAATGCTAAACAATATTCGGCGCCTTGAGCAGGATATGAGTGGGTGTTATATAGTGTGTGTAATAGCTTTCAGGTGAGCGTGTGATTGGTTACAGCTGTGTGCAATCAGTGCAATGCATGATGGGAAATGCAGTCCAGGGTGATGTGTAACAGTCTGTGTGGTGTGAGTGTCAGTATAATGGAGCAGATGGAGCAGGAGCCCACCAGGGTGGAGCAGACGGAGCAGGAGCCCACCAGGGTGGAGCAGACGGAGCAGAAACTCCTGGTAGAGATTGGGACCTAGGGAAAACTGAGACACAAGAGACAGACAGAGCATATACGGTTTCAAGGACCGAGGCAGAGGACACAAAAAGCTCAATGTTTTCTCTGGTGACAACTGAACGAGCAGAAAGTTCATAATTGGAATCATTGGCAACGACTGGTTGAGTTAACAGTTTACAACTAGATTCATTGGCTGAAACCCGACAGGAAGACAGTTCATAAACTGGCTCACAGACTGAAACTGACAAGCAGACACTTCAAAATCAGACTCTTTGATCGAAACGGAACAGACATATGGTTCAAAATTAGACTCATTGACTGAGACATGATAGATAGACAGATCATTAGTGGTTTCTTTGATACTGATGGGGTAATGGGACAGACATAGAGTGCATTTGTAGTTTCTGAGCTCATGACAGGCAGGACAGATGGCTCAAACTCAGATATATTCAGGGAAACAGAACAGGCAGATAGTTCATAGTTCGGCTCCCTGACTGAAATTGACAATACAGATGGGTCATAATCAGGCACACTGGGAGATACTAGAAAAGCAGACAGTTCCGTTGTGAAGTCATTAATCGAAACTGGTTAGACTGACAGCTCTAACTTAACATTATTGACTGGTTCTGGACAGACAGGGAAATCAAACATGCTGGAACACTGAACAAGTTGACAGTTCACAGTTAGTCTCATGGATAGGACAGATAGATTGTTCACAAGTGGTTTCTGGACTCATGACAGGGTTAACAGACCATACAGGGAGTTCATTAAAGGTTTTCATGGCAGTGACAGACAGAGATGAGAGTTCCTGAACGGTCCTTGTAGCTGCAGCAGAACAGTCAGGAAGTTCACAGACAGCATCTTCAGGTGTGACAGACAAGGCAGAGGGTTCAGAAACAGCTTCTTCGGCTGGGTTGAGAAAGGGCAATAGTTCGCAAACGGCCTCCTTGGCCAGTTCAGGACGAGACAATAGTTCATAAACGGCCTCCGCAACCGTGACGGGACAGGCTGAGAGTTCGCAGACGGCCTACATAGCCGTGACAGGACAGGACGAAGATTCGCAGACGGCCTCCATAGCCGTGACAGGACAGGACGAGGATTCGCAGACGGCCTCCATAGCCGTGGCAGGACAGGACGAGGATTCGCAGGCGGCCTCCATAGCTGTGACAGGACAGGACGAGGATTCGCAGGCGGATACCACTGACACCTCTGGAGGTTCTGCAGCAGATGCTGCCACCTCTGGAGGTTCTACAGCAGTACCATCAGGAAACAGGGAGAGTTCAGTAACATTTTCTTTAGCTGGACAGGTACAGCGCTCATCAACGGTTCATTTGACCGCGACATGACAGGCTGAAGGTGCATTGCTGGGCGCCACCACCGCGCAAGGAGCTGAAGCGAGCACCGCCACCTCGGGAGGTTCTGCAGCATGGGCCGCCACCTCTGGAGAAGCTGCAGCGGGCGCCATCGCCTCAGGGAACATGGCAGCGTGCGCCACTACCTCGGGAGGATCTGCAGCATCAGCCGCCACCGCGGGAGAAATCACAGTGGCCGCTGCCATTTTTAAAGTTTCAGTGGTGGTGTATGCAGCCCAAATACACCATAAAGCGATCCCCATAGTGGGAAGTGATACAGACAGGGGAATTAGTTCAGGAACTGGAGGGCTTGAGAACGCTGGCTTAGGTATACCAGCTGCACGTGCCGACACCAGCGGTGGGTCCTCCACGCTGGATGCCAGTCTGGGATACTGAAGAACAGTCCTGGGTGCAACAGACAGGAAGTGACAGGACTCTGAGCGAACAGACGTGATGTGACTCTGGACGAACAGCTGTGCTGTGATGTGACTCTGGACGATCAGCTGCGATGTGATGTGACTCTGGATGATCAGCTGTGATGTGACGTGACTTTGGATGAACAGCTGTGACGTGACGATGCTCTGGAAGTTCAGCTGAGACATGACGAAACTCTGGAAGTTCGGCTGAGACGTGACCTGATTCATGAAGATCAACGGTGACTTGACTTGACTCAGAAAGAGCAGCTGTGACTTGACTTAACTCAGGAAGATCAGCGGTGACTTGACTTGACTCATGAAGATCAACTGTGCCTTGACTTTACTCATGAAGATCAACTGTGACCTGACTTGACTCATGAAGATCAACTGTGCCTTGACTTGACTCATGAAGATCAACTGTGACTTGACTCGACTCAGAAAGAGCAGCTGTGACTTGACTTGACTCATGAAGATCAACTGTGACATGACAAAGCGTTGTTGTCGCCGCCATTTTGTGAACGGACTCCGCTGTTGCCGCCGTGATAGGCACGGACGTGACGTTGCGTTCCTCCACAGCGATACCCACGGTGAATGAGGAACCGACAGACAACAGAGCATAATCCATAAATAAACTGAGCGAGTGACGAACGCGGACCCTCGCGTCTAAACTCAGATTGTAGAGGTTGATTAATGCCATCACAAAAAAACTCTATCAAAAGACAGTCTGGTAAATCTGAATAATGCGCGATTGCTAAATATTCTCGAATATAGTTCTCCAGCAATCGTGGGCCTTGTTTAAGGGCTAATAATATTCGTGCTGTGTCCATACCTGACCAATGTTCCTTTGAAAAGCTGCTGGATCCTTGTGGGGCCGAGTATTCTGTAACAGAGCCGATGAGACGAGAGGCATGCGGGATCCATATGCAAGCTTTTATTTACAGGCATGGTCAACACAGGCAAGAGTCGGACACCAGCAAACAGATATGTTGAGGGCAAGACAAAAGAGTAATCCAAAACAAGCAATAATCAAATCGAGGTGCAAACACAGTCCGAAACAGCAAGGCAAAGGGTAAATCCAAGACAGGCTATAAACTTCAGGGCAGGCAGAAATCAGACAGGACGAGATAACAGGCTAGGATCAAGACACGGGAAAACAGACTATGAACAAGGCTAGACTCAGGAACTTGGAATGGCTCCGTAAAGTAGCTATC
>NW_015665058.1:445932-458387 GCF_001515625.1 Sinocyclocheilus rhinocerous
AGTGAATAGAGAGCCAACAGTCAACAAAGCAAAGTCCAAAAAACAACTCAGTGACGAACGGGGACCCTCGCATCCAAGCTCAGATCATAGAGGTTGATTAAGGCCATCACAAAAAAACTCTATCAAAAGACAGTCTGGTAAATCTGAATAATGCGCGATTGCTAAATATTCTCGAATATAGTTCTCCAGCAATCGTGGGCCTTGTTTAAGGGCTAATAATATTCGTGCTGTGTCCATACCTGACCAATGTTCCTTTGAAAAGCTGCTGGATCCTTGTGGGGCCGAGTATTCTGTAACAGAGCCGATGAGACGAGAGGCATGCGGGATCCATATGCAAGCTTTTATTTACAGGCATGGTCAACACAGGCAAGAGTCGGACACCAGCAAACAGATATGTTGAGGGCAAGACAAAAGAGTAATCCAAAACAAGCAATAATCCAATCGAGGTGCAAACACAGTCCGAAACAGCAAGGCAAAGGGTAAATCCAAGACAGGCTATAAACTTCAGGGCAGGCAGAGATCAGACAGGACGAGATAACAGGCTAGGATCAAGACACAGGAAAACAGACTATGAACAAGGCTAGACTCAGGAACTTGGAATGGCTCCGTAAAGTAGCTATCCCTAGGTGAGCGATAAATGCTAAGCAATACTCGGCACCTTGAGCAGAATATGAGTGGGTGTTATATAGTGTGTGTAATAGCTTTCAGTTGAGCGTGTGATTGGTTACAGCTGTGTGCAATCAGTGCAATGGATGATGGGAAATGCAGTCCAGGGTGATGTGTAACAGTCTGTGTGGTGTGAGTCAGTATAATGGGAGAGCGACCTCTGGTGGCAATCGGACGGAAGGCCACGGACCGGATTCATGACAATAGAAACAGTAATTTTAAATTGTAACAACATTTCCCAATGTCCACAATTTACTGTATTTTTGATCACATAGATGTCTTGGTGAGCATAAGAGACTTCTTTCAAACAATGGAAAATCTTACTGACCACAAACTTTTCAATGGTGCTGTATACAGTATATATCATTTTTAACCTAAAAACATCTCTGTGTTTTTTTTTCTTCTTCTTTTTCTTATTGTTTCCTTTTTATTTTTGTCCACAACTGAGTTTTCCAGTTGATTTCTCCAGAGTGGAATGACATTTATACATTTCAAAGTGTGGTCTAAATACGGACCAGATTCATGACAAAGGAATAGTTCACCCAATAAAGAAAACTGTCGTCAGCTGTCGTTAAACACCTGTATGACTTTTATACTTCCATGAAACACAAAAGATCTTTTTTATATAATGAAAAATATCAAGCTCCAAAAAAGCACCATAAACATGTCATAACACATACAACCCCATATATATTTTGAAGTCATACAATAGCTTTTTATGAGGAACAGAACAGAATTTGAGTCTCTTTACCCAAACTAGGTTAGGGCTGAATACAAGTGTAGATAGGATTAAAAATGTTTTGTGATCTGATGATTCGAATTACATTCAAATACTTCATAAAAGTAATCCATTTGAATCAAACACACATACATTTGAGTTTTTTTTTTTTTTATGTGCTCTGTGTATGTGTGTTAATCAATGTTTATTTGTGAATTAAATTTGGTCCCACTTTATATTGTGTCCCTAATACCTGTGTACTTAGTAACTAGATGTGTACATAGTATGTAACCACAGTGTAAGTACACATTGGTACATAGTATCTAGATGTGTACATAGTATGTAACCACAGTGTAAGTACACATTGGTACATAGTATCTACAGCTCTAATGTTTGTGTAACTACACATATGTAACAACCCACTGAATGGTATGTGTAAGTACAAATGTGTAACAGGACATTGGTAACAACACTTTTTGGTAATGAAAGTACAAATGTGTAACAGGACTAACAGCACTTTTTGGTAAAGAAAGTGTTACACTTTATATTAGATTTATCATGTAATTACTCTGATGTTACACAGCAGCGGCCAGTAAGTTAGGCTTTACATATAAATTGTGGTTGGTGTCCAGAATGTTACACTTTATATTAAGTGGACAGTTCCTGAGGAGTTACCTTGTAAGTACACTAGTATTACAGTGGTGCACCAACTCCTCCCACTTTACATATCCTACCCATATGTAAAAACCTACCCATTTCCATCCCCTGGATCCCATTTCCACCCCTAAACCTACCCATCTCCACCCCCTGGATCAAATGGTTCCAATTACTTTTATACATATTGTTGTTACAAAATGTAGTTATATAATTCCTGTTACACGAGTACTTAGTGAAGTGAAAAAAAGTTTTGTTACCAATGTCCTGTTCATGTACAATTTGTACTTACACAAACCATCCTGAGGGTTGTTACATGTGTGTAGTTACAGAAATATTACAGCTGTAGATACTATGTACCAATGTGTACTTACACTGTGGTTACATACTATGTACACATCTAGTTACTAAGTACACAGGTCTTAGGGACACAATATAAAGTGGGACCAAAAATTTGGTTGAGTGGACTTTCAACGAGTGGACAAAAATCATGAAAGAATATTAGAAATATAATTTCTGTTTTGAAGACTTAAAAAATCTTATGAGTTTGGAACAACATAAAGGTGGGTAAATGGTGACACAATTCTCCTCATTTTTGGGTGAACTAATCCTTTAATTAAACAACCATTGCACTAAAACAATGTTTGAAGCTTTGCTAGTTGCATGCAACTTTTAAAAAAAAAGGGTATCCAACTGATCAAAAGATGGAAAATAAACAGATCATCTTCAGCACTTCTGCTTATTGTGTATAAGTTCATCAAGTTCATTTTCTTAATAAACAGTAGGCTATTCAACTCAAAACACTGTATTTGTGGTGAGATTCAAATTCAAGTATATGTAGTAGCAACAGTGTCTTTTTTTAGAAATATGAAAATCTGTCACAGGAGATGCATCTAAGATTCCTGAATCCAGGTGTAAACATGTATTATCATGCCTGTAATTCTCACATGTTTTTTTGAACTAACATAGAAAGGAAATACAGTGAATTTACAGACTGTTTAATGCTGTGCAGAGGTGGCATAAATACATTTACAGAAATTACAATTGTAGAAATAATGTTATAAAATTATTGTTTAAAATCTTAAATAATTATTTGAAAAAAATGATGATTTTGAATATGAAATCTCTCCTTTTTTGTTTTCTCTCTATTGACATTGCAGCATTGTGGGTATGTACATGTCTGTGGTGCTGGTCATTGGTAAGTTTGTGCGGGAGTTCTTCACAGGCATATCTCGGTCCATCATGTATGAGGAGCTGCCGTGTGTGGACCGTGTACTAAAACTGTGCAATGATATCTTTGTTGTGCGAGAGACGGGAGAGATGGAGATGGAGGAGCAACTGTTTGAAAAGCTCATCTTTCTGTACCGCTCACCTGAGACCATGATCAAAATGACCCGCAAAAAGAATGAGTAGCTGCATGACATTTCTGTCACAAATATCAACCTCTGCACATCTCAGAAAGACAGAAGTGTCTGCTATAAGGCACCAACCAGAAAGTCATTTTATACACTGTAATGCAGTACTAAGGAATATTTTGGGAATATATTTACATCTATCCATGAGGGTTTTTTGAAGCCCAAAACTTCATGAACTGCATAAACTGAAAAGAGCATCAAAGAAATCATATACATGAATGATGGAGTTTGGATGAAATTATTTATACTCAAATGACTTCACTAGTGGTATATTTGATCAGTAATCATGCAGTGCACGAGTATTCAGTCTTTATGTATTTCAGTTAGCTTCTTCTCAATTAGAATATGTAGGGATATTATTCTTTCATTTCAGTCGGTATGCATATAATAAACCATGGCATGTGTAAAACAACTTGTATTACATTTATCTTGTTGCTTAGTCTTAATGTTCAATTAGCACTTAGCCTGCTATAATAAGTAAAACATATTTGATCTGGAGGAATAACTGTTATATATTCAGAAGTATAGCATTACTGTAATCCAGTCCAGAGGTAAATCATCCTTCTACATGTAAAAATAAATACACTGTACAACTTTTCAGTGTAAATTTGCAGAAATGAACTGGCAGCAACTTCACATACAAAGTACTGTTTATATATATATATATATATATATATATATATTTAGAATTATATTATATTTAGAATTATAGTGTGGTAAAAAATGTCCTGTAAATTAACGGTAAAATACTGGCAGCACATTTGCCTGTAGTACAGTTAATTTTACAGTACTTTACCTACTTTACAGAATGTTACTGTAATGCACTAAATTAAAACAAAATGTATTTCATTTCATTTGCAGAAACTAACTGCCTTAAATTGGCCAACTGCCAATTACGTTTATAAACTAATATTTATAATGTCAGCATATTAGTACCCTGAACTTTTTACATTTAATTCCACTCAAAAAGAAAATCTCTGAAAATTAACTCAATTAAGCAAAATCATTCAAACTAGAAACACCATTTTACCTCTGATCTCTTAGAATTAGCGAAGAGATCACTGCATCAGCAACTCCACAGTTACTGCCTTTAAATAAAGCAAATGAAGCATAACATCAATGTTTCTCTGCTCATCCTTGACTTAAACACAGGATCTACTCTTCAGCATAGTGGTAACCCACAAAACTCAGACAACAGAAACCCTTTAAATCCCAACAAAAAAGAACATTAAACACGAATAGATCACCCCCTATATCATTACATGCAAAAACACTTCATTTCAGCATTTACTCTTCTTTAATCGAGTTCCCAAAACTTTTTTCTATTTAATGCAATGGGATTTCATAGTAATTTTACAGTAAACTACCAGCTGCAGATTTGCCAGTATATTTCTTATTTCTTTGTTTGCTGTAAACTTAATTTACAATTTATTGCTGTTTAAATACATTTCGTAAATGTGTCTCTTTATTTTACACCTTTAAACAACATTATAGAGTACAAATGGTCGGCCTGATGTGTAAGATCATCGACTCTGCATGCGATCCAAATAATGATTGTGTATTAACAGCAAATAGCCCATCTGTGTAACCATCAGAAAAGTTCTGGATGTGATATCTGAATGTAGTGACGAATTAGGAGTTACTGAGGTCCTGTGTATGTATACGTATATAACAGATCTAGATTTATTGGCATAGATTTTCTTTGCTGGCTAGACAGCCTGTAATGTTCTTCACTACTTCAATGTATTCAACAATATTGTGCTCAAAATAAAACGTTGAATCACTTAATTTGTTATTCTTTTGTGACCGATGAAACAATGCTGTGTCTGAGCTCATAAAAAGGAAATTTCACAACTCTGTGCTTTAGGCGGTGAAACAGTTTACATTTAATCATTTAGCAGATGCTTTTATCTGAAATGACTCACAAATGAGGACAATAAAAGCAATCAAACCAAGTGCAACAATATGTAAGTAGTGTGACAAGCCCCGGATAGTCTAATGCAGTACACATAGCAAGGTTTTTGTTTTTAAATAAATAAAAAGAAAACAAGTAGACAGAATAGAAATAATACTGAACATTTGATGATCAACCAAAGGGAATTTGTTTGGATTGGAACCTTTCCAGATGATGTTTGTGGTCTTAGGAGACACCCCTACTCAGTCAGTACTCTTCAATAGGGGTTATGCGCAACAGACTTCCGTATTCTGTTAACCGGGTCTCGCCGCTTCTGGTTCAAGCGTTTTGCATATGCTTAGTTAAATATGAAGCAGTTTTACTCAAGATGCCTTCAAAGTAGATACCAATGATGATCATAACCAATGTCCATCACATATGCGGACTGATATCTAAAAGTTTTTTTTATTTTTATTCTTTTCACATTTAGATATAAAAATTGAATAAAACGTCAACAATAAAAACAAGTAGCTAGTTTAACTGATTATCTTAAAAGTCCATAGATATCGCTATTATTTAATACGGCTGTTAACACGTTCTCCGACAAGCGGAAGCAATGAGACCTGTTTTCCGGGTTTGGTCAGGTGATGTTCGACATATACCCTATTTTGCGCTATTGCTTTTCTCTTACCAACTGTGCACCATAGTCTTTGTCATCACACGCCTAACGCTGTTGACTAAATCCATGTCATGTTTTATAGGGATTTGAGGACCTATGCAAAGCATTTCTGTAGAATTGATCGTAAGACAAAGAGATCTAATCTTTGCTTTCAATTTTCCTTTCAGGAATATATCTTCCATCTGGAGCCCGGCAAGGAGGATTCTGGGAAGGGAAAGTGCCCATATGATCCAAAACTGAACAGCGTCTCAGCTTTGATTAGTAAGTCCCTTCAGCAATTCCATTCAAAACTGTGGAAACATATTTCCACTTCGATGAAGAGTTGGGTGTTGAATGTGCCACATTGTGCATTCTTTTGTGCTTGTCTTACTAAAAAAAAAAAAAAAAAGGCACTGCTTATGCTTGTGAGCATTCATTTTCCTGACTATTCAAAGCAACTCGCTTTAGAAGACTTATTGCATAGCTATTGTCCAAAAAAAGTGACCGGCTTTTCCTGCAAGCATGAAGCAACTTGGTATTTTCTCTTGAGATGGTAATTTCTTTACTTAGTGACAATTAAATGGAATTAAATGGAGAAATCGCTGCATTATTGTTTGTGTTTTACTTGAAAAGTCCAAACCATGATTTCTGAGTAACTCTTAATGGAGAATTCAGATGGCAGTGTTGTATTTTAACAAGTCCTCTAATGATGCTTCTCACTGTGAGTCTTCATGCACTAGCAAATTCAATGGTTTATTGATCATTTGTAACGGGTCGTTTCAGAATAGTGCTTGAGGGGAAAAGCTTTTCACATTTAGATAGGTTAACTATGGTCCATATTCACAGAGAAACAGGATAATGTTGAGGAAGAGATGGCCTTGCTAATTTATTAGGCTCATTGTAGCTACTTTAGGTCTGAAACAAAAGGAGTTTCAATAGGAATAGGGCTGCATCGAAATAAAACCAAAATTGTGATACTGCTTAGTGTGATTATCAAATTACAAAGGTTTAATTAAATAAATATATATTCTGTGTGTTTCAGAGTGAAGCGATTCCTTTACATGTGAGCAAGTCGTGTTTTTAGTGTCTCAGACTGACTCGATTAAACTCCATCTCTGAAAACGCTGGGATTTTGGCTCACTTGTATAGTTAACCCTCATCCGTCCCTCCCGAACCTATAACAAAAGTGTCCCTCATGGGTCAAAATGACCCGAAGGCCAAAAATGACACTAATTTTATTTTTGGTCCAGAAAGCTTATATTGGAACATTTAATAAAAAAAAATTATTATGTAGGTTTTTCTATTATTTTTGGGTGATTTTTTTATCATATTTACCTTTTATTCTGGATATTTTTAAGAAAACATAAGCAAATAGGCAGTTTTTGTACATTATTTCACCAAAAACAAAAAACAAAGAAAGACCTGTCATCAGTCCTGTTTCATCAAAAACCAACAGATGGCCTTGGAATTGAGTCACTGAGTGTCTCTGATGCCATCTGGTGGGGAAAAATTTTCACATTTAGATATAAAAATGGAATAAAACGTCAACAATAAAAACAGCTAGCTAGTTTAACTGATTATCTTAAAAGTCCATAGATATCGCTATTATTTAATACGGCTGTTAACATGTTCTCCGACAAGCGGAAGCAATGAGACCTGTTTTCCGGGTTTGGTCAGGTGATGTTCGATATATACCCTATACACCCCTTCTGAGTGGTTTCAGCGGCAGTACTATCATGCAGGAACCAGAGTTTGTTCAGTGGGGGTGATGCTCTTCAACATCCTGTGCTTCTGTTTCCCCTTCAGAGGCATATTGGGAATCACCTATAAAAGCACTTCCTGCACTTCCCTAGAGAGCTGTCTACAGGCAAGAGATAGAAATTACACCCAGATCCAGAAATCACATCCAGAAAACTCTGTGTATGTTTACCCTGAAATGAGGGAAACTCTGGGTTTTCCATTTAAGAATGGTAACCATAGTAACTTACTCTGTGAACCTAACCTGGTCGGGAGCAGGCTTTCTTCGTTAAACCCGGAGTTTCTTTTGGTCTCCTCCCCCGTTTTAAAGCATTAGTGATGTGGTGTTCGGGTCCTTTTTGCTCCGAGAAAATGTTATTTTTCCCGAAAATACTAGTTAATGTTATCGCATTGGACTGAAATTTAGTGACTTTGTTCACAAAGGGTATAACTACTTCTAAAAATTTTTTTGATAATTTTCATATTTTTTGGGGGGAGATTTGTCACCTTGTTACACTTGTGGTGTTCCTGGGCAAAAATGACCCGGCCTCAAAAAAATGCTTATAAATCACTCATTATGCTATATTATCAACAAAGATTGGATTCAATCTTTTTGTCAACTTCTTTTCTTTCATTTAGGACTGGTTTTGTATTTATATTTGCTTCTGATTAATCGTAGGCCTCATTTATATGAGAGTAGGCACCTCATTTTTTGAGTGAAAAAAGCATTATTTATGAATAATTTTCACAATATTAAATAAAAACTGAAGAAAATTTGCACTGTTTATCACACTAGTGTACTTTAATGTTTAATCAGGGAGTTTGCTTTTAAATGCTTTTATTTTGTACAAAATGGCACAAAGCTGATGTCACATGGATTATTTTACCGA
This sequence comes from Sinocyclocheilus rhinocerous, assembly GCF_001515625.1. NCBI lineage: Eukaryota > Metazoa > Chordata > Actinopteri > Cypriniformes > Cyprinidae > Sinocyclocheilus > Sinocyclocheilus rhinocerous. Next base: position 454,565 of record NW_015665058.1, read on the forward strand.
TCTCCTTGCTACGTCTCTGGACCTTGATCGTGGTAATTACATTGCTGTCTATGGGAGGGTCAGAGAGCTCTCAGAATTAATCAAAAATATCTTAATTTGTGTTCCGAAGATGAACTGAGGTATTACGGATTTGGAACGACATGAGGGTGAGTAATTAATGACAGAATTTTCATTTTTGGGTGAAGTAACCCTTTAATGTGTTCTTTCGCGTATGCCACAATGTCCAGATTTGACAGGGAACAGCAAAAGTGTTACTTTTTGCCCCTTTACAGAAAATAAAAGCATTTCAAAATAAAGGTCATTTTTTTGTGATCTTTCCCATTCACTCCGAATGGCCAGTCATTTTTGACCGGGAAAACCACAAGTGTGACTTTGTGCCATTTCGTACAAAATAAAAGCCTTTCAAAACAAACTCCCTGATTAAACATTAAAGTACACTAGTGTGATAAACAGTACACATTTTCTCCACATTTTATTTAATATTGTGAAAATTATTCATAAATAATGCTTTTTTCACTCAAAAAATGAGGTGCCTACTCTCAGATAAATGAGGCCTACGATTAATCAGATGCAAATATAAATACAAAACCAGTCCTAAATGAAAGAAAAGAAGTTCACAAAAAGATTGAATCCAATATTTGGTGATAATATAGCATAATGAGTGATTTATAAGCAATTTTTTGAGCCAGGTCATTTTTGCTCTGTAACATCACAAGTGTAAAAGGGTTTTGAACACAACACAAGGGTTAAATACCTCATTCATTCATTCACATGCAAAAATGCTTTCCTTACTGAGTATTTTGGAATCTAAATTAAGTGCATTTTACTTAAAACAAGAAAAAAAATCTTAATGCAAATGGAAACAAGATTATTTTTCTTTCCCCATTGGCAGATAAAATACACTTAAAAGACTAAATACTTTGTCATTTTTCTTATGTAGAAATTGCATCTTGATTTAAGAATCTTTAGATATTTTTATTTCATATTTTTCATTGCACATATTTTCATCATGCAGACACTCTGAAAGTGAAAAAAATGGCATGTCCTTTTATACAGAATCTTGTAGATGAGGAAGCTGCATTAATTCGTAGGGAGTTACATTTACTTTTTTTTTTTGCCATGCATATTTGCATATTTGCATTATGCATATTTATTTGAGCAGGAACATTAAATGGTAGTTTTCTATATAACATCAGGGATGCAGAGTACATTAGTAAAACCGCTGTATGCAGAGCGGTAAGAAAAGTGTGTCTCGCTCTCACACTCTTTCTTATAATAATTGTGTAGTTTTCTGTGCACAAACCCATCGAAAATGAAGCTGATTACTGTATGGAATGGAAGGATGCCAGATGGAAGGGTAGTTAGAGATATATGCCTTAAGCCCTTAACCACCACCACGGCTGTTAAATTTATTTGGTCATCTTTATTTCCTACAAATAGGCTACAAAAGCAACAGTTATTCTTTTTCCTGTTGGATATTAATATTCTTCCAATACTTGGTATTGTGGCCACCTCCTCTTCATCTTCTTCACCTTCTTCATTATTTTGCGAGTCTTCTTGCTGTTGGCTGAGTAGAAGTCAAATGTTAATTTCATTACTCTAATTAAGAAATGCAACAGTTTGGATTAGAGAACATTTAATTATGTGAAAAGAGCATTAAACTATGTGGAAAAAGCTGCTGCGCACTGAAATAGACACTGAATGATATTTATTTGATATGTCAAATGTTTGTAAAGTCATGTAGCCTACACCCATGAACCTTTTATGCTTAACGCTTTACCTAATTGAATTATGTTTTTATACTTCATGTTTAGCTGCTTTTTTCTTTTTTTTCTCTCTTTTCTTTTCTTTTACCTGTCTGATACCATGAAAACTAATATTAGATCAATAACTTACTGTTCTGCCCGTTTTTACCTTTGATATCATAAGAGTGATTAAGAATTAAACTTACACGTTGACTCAGAAGTATGCGGGTGTCTTTTTGTCGGGTGCTGTTGCCATGGTGAATCATAAATTCTCCATTAATCATGGCTTTTCATAGTTGTGGTACACGAGCAAAACTCAGAGTCAACCTACTCAGAGTCGATTGAACTAACTCAATTCAGCTGTTCTGAACCTGAAAACTTTTTCCCGTCTTAGGGTGTCAACTCAGAGTTGGTTGAACCTCCTTATTGAAACGTTCCCCTGGTGAATTGTGTTGTTTCGTGTTGCTGAAGACTGTGTTGTGTGTAATAGAGTGCCGTCAGTTGATTCGCTGGTGTCTCATTGCAGCGGTACCAGATCGGCCCAGTTTAGATGACTTTGAGCACCACCCCTGGTTAGACTGAACAGGTGGCCAGTGACACACATATATCTGACTCACAGCAGTCATGGCTGCATTGTATTGTTAGGATCAGTCAGGATAAATGCTTTTGATTATTTGTATATGGTGAGCAGGAGTGACAAAGGGAGTGTAGAGAACAGTTTTTCCACAACTGCAGTAGAGAGAAGGGGGAGAAGTGTAAATAAACATTACAGGAGCAGGAACAGACTGAAGCAGAGTGTAAGCTAGCATAATGTGTTTTTTAAATTTCTTGGACAAAAGGACCAAGAAATAAAAAATAAATCAGAAGAAATAAATATTAGAGCTCAAATAAATTCAGTAGGTGGTGATGCATGTCACACCCCTGGACTGTTCGTGTGTCTTTTTCTCCCCATGTGCTCCGTGACCTAGTTTTCTCCCTTGTTTGATTGTGTTCATTCGGTTCAGGTGTGTCTCGTCATCTTCCCTCATTTAGTCTTGTATTTAAAGTGTTGTCCGTTCCTTTGTTCGTTGTCGTCGATGCTACGTGTGTGTTCCTGCCTGCCCTGTGTTACCCCCTGTTTGGATGTTTATTAAAGACTGTTATCCTGAATTTCCTTCATCTCCGTGACAGAACAATGGACCAAACAAAGAAAAATCAGTGAGCGTCGCCTTTTCCCCCCGTTTTGTTTCCTCATGTTTTGACAGTGTTTTTTTCCCCAGTTTTTCCTATGGATCCCCTCGCCGCTTTGTTCATCTCCCTAGCCCGTAAGGACCTGCCCCTCTTGGAGTATGCGGTTGGGTTCAGCCAGCTCACCGTTTTAATGGCGTTCGACGACACTGCGCTGAACTCACTGTTCTGGATTGGGGCAAATTACCATTGCCCCGTTGACCTCCCAGACACCACTGGACTGAGCTGGAGGGAAGGTATCATCCAGTGTCTGGAGAGTGTCCGGTCCCGATCCAGAGCACAGCCAGACCCAGAGCACAGCCCCCCATCACCCCGCTGCGCAGAGCGCAAGCCCGAGCCCACTGATGACAGAGACCCAGAGCCCGCCACGACCGACGAGCCATCGCCGCACGGAGCTACAGAGCTGAGGATCGCCACGGAGCCAGAGCTGCTAGTGACGTCAGACCAGGTGTGAGAGCCGGCTACAATGCCGGCCACGAGGGAAAAAGCCTTGGAAAGCAAGAGCGCAGAGAGGAGCTCTGCCCACTGCACCATGGCTGAGGGTGAGCTTATTGTGTATCTGGGACTGCTGGACTTTGAAGAGGACTTAATAGACTGGGAGGCAGATATATATGCGGATATGCCCATTCTCCTCCCACCTTCCTCAGACTTACCAGTCTGCCAGCTCTGTTGTTCCCCTGTCTGACGCGCGTGCTGTGCTGGGAGTCGCGATTTCATGTGTGTGGGCAGTGCACACCAGCCCTGAGAGCCTGGAGGCTCAGAAATGCTCACCCACCCTCCCGCTCCTGCCTCCTCCACCGCTGTCGTCTGGCAGCCCCTCTGCTCACCCTCAGCCCACCATCTGTTCGGTG
>NW_015665058.1:462993-466297 GCF_001515625.1 Sinocyclocheilus rhinocerous
GAGCTGAGAATCGCCGCGGAGCCAGAGCTGCTAGTGACGTCAGACCAGGTGTGAGAGCCGGCTACAATGCCGGCCACGAGGGAAAAAGCCTTGGAAAGCAAGAGCGCAGAGAGGAGCTCTGCCCACTGCACCATGGCTGAGGGTGAGCTTATTGTGTATCTGGGACTGCTGGACTTTGAAGAGGACTTAATAGACTGGGAGGCAGATATATATGCGGATATGCCCATTCTCCTCCCACCTTCCTCAGACTTACCAGTCTGCCAGCTCTGTTGTTCCCCTGTCTGACGCGCGTGCTGTGCTGGGAGTCGCGATTTCATGTGTGTGGGCAGTGCACACCAGCCCTGAGAGCCTGGAGGCTCAGAAATGCTCACCCACCCTCCCGCTCCTGCCTCCTCCACCGCTGTCGTCTGGCAGCCGATCTGCTCACCCTCAGCTTGGTGCGAGCACCGCGGGTCTGCCAGTCTCCATCGTTGGCGTGGCTGGAGAATCCAACTCTGGCTCTGTGAGGCTCCTCCTTCCCTACGGCTCCTCCTCGGTCCTCTGTCGTTCCAGCTCCACAGCGGCCTTCCGAATCCCCGCCTCGGTCGCCTGAGCCATCTGCTCCGCCTTGGCCCTCCGGATCCTCCCTGTCGCCCTGGCTCATTGGCTCTCCGTCTCTGCCTCGGACTCCTCCACCTGCTCTGCCACTGTCGGTCGGCCCCCTGGAGTTGTCAGCCCTTCCTCCACCATGGCTCCTCCCTCCGTCGGCTCCACCGTGGGTCCGTCGGCTCCACCGTGGGTCGCCTTCATGGCTGTGGCCTGGGTCCCACCTGGCTCCGCCTGCTCCAAGTTCCTCCTGTCTCCTCCCTGGCTCCTCACTCCATCTGGTCCACCCTGGCTCCTCCTGTCTCCTCCCTCCATCTGGTCCGCCCTGGCTCCTCCTGTCTCCTCCCTGGCTTCTCCCTCCGTCGTCTCCACCCTGGACTCTGTTTGCCATCCTCCACACGAACCCCCTCCTGAGTTCCCCTCCGTCCCTCCCTTTGTTGTTCCTGCGGCGCGAGGACGTGCCTTCCGGGAGGGGGGCGAACTGTCAAACCCCTGGACTGTTTGTGTGTGTTTTTCTCCCCATGTGCTCCGTGACCTAGTTTTCTCCCTTGTTTGATTGTGTTCATTCGGTTCAGGTGTGTCTCATCATCTTCCCTCGTTTAGTCTTGTATTTAAAGTGTTGTCCATTCCTTTGTCCGGTGTCGTTGATGCTACGTGTGTGTTCCTGCCTGCCCTGTGTTACCCTGTTTGGATGTTTATTAAAGACTGTTATCCTGAATCTCCTTTGTCTCCGTATTTCTCGACTCCACACAGTAGGCAACGTGGCAATGCATAGAATGTAAATTGCAAAAAAAAAAAAACATTTTTATGCTCAAAACAATAATGTATTATTGTTTGCAGTACTGTGATGCATTAATGGTGCCAGTGGGACTCCACAACTTTTTATGTGTATTAGAACAATTTAAAAAGAAACAAGAACACAATTTGGGGGAAAAAATAAAATCGCCAAAATTGCAATGTAAAACAAATCAACTTATTTGAAAAAAAAAAAAATAATCAAGAAAGAAAATCAAGTTCTTCCACCTACATTAACTCAAGGATTAATAACATTGATTCCAAAACCAAAAGCAGATCCATTGCTTTTAGATAATTGGAGACCTATTTCACTATTAAACAATGATTATAAGATTTTTGCCCTGATCTTTGCAAACAGAATCAAGTCAATTATGGACCCCCTTATAGATGAGGCCTAATCTGGCTTCTTAAAGAAAAGGCATATTTCAAATAATATAAGGCTGATTTTAGACTTATTGGATTACTCTCTGTATTGATGATGGATTCATTTTTTTCTTCAGCTTTTATAAAGCCTTCGACACAGTGGAGCATGCTTTTATTTTTAGGTCATTAAACAAATTGGGTTTAGAGATTTCTTTTGTAAAGTTATACAAACAATGTATATGAATGCAAACTCTTCTGTTAAAATTAAAGGGGGTTCATCTTCTAGTCCAGGTGATATGTGCACTTTTTCATAAAAGCATGAAACTTGGTACACTTGTACAGTTTGGGGCCCTGAACATTTTCAGAAATGGAGCCATCGCAAAAGCACCTCGTGGTTGCAATGACAGCCATTTTACTTTCCGCCATTAACAAATTATGTATTTTGTGTCATATCTTCTGAATCAAACATGATAACACAGAAAATGTGATGTCTACCCATATATTTTGATGGTCAATGATTACAATGATACCATATGCAACAACATAAACTGTTGAAGTGAATAGTTAATGGTGAAATCAGTGATATGAGAAGGAAATCACAGTATCTGAGTAGCACATTATCACAGCATCTACAATAGTCCATATTATGACTATTTATTTTCTCTTTCTTTGATAATTGACTAATATTGTATTCAGTAATACAATATTGATTTCAAGAATACAATCAAATATTTCAGAGATATAAAAAAAAATCCTCTCAGGTAAGTATATCTTTACTTATCTCTCAGGCAGAGTCAGGTAGTCGTTTGCTTAATTCATTGTGTCTGTTATTTATATTTTTATTTGCTGTTAAGAAGGGTTATTTCATTTACTATTTCTATTTTTCTCCTTTCGTTATAATTTGTATTTTGATTGCACATATTTGTAATTAGCATAAAAGCCGTCAGCTAAGAAGAAGCTTTTGATATTTGCATTGCTTGTTTACTGCACTTAAGTGGCGAACTGTTCCTGCAGTAGTTTCGATTTGAGCCATTTGCGTGCTATAGACTTTTGGTGTGCTAATTGTCAAGGTGTCCACAGCTGTATTCACTCAAGAGTTGATAAGCTGTGCATTTATTTGTTATCTGTGCACTGACGTGAAATAGCTGTGACCAGGGACGGATTTAGTGAATTGGGGGCCCCAGGCAAAATATAGGAATGGGGCCCTATACATTTGCACACATTTTCCTAGATCCTGCTTGCTGCTGCACAATGGTGCCTCATAATTGTGTCCAATGTTTCTAAATTTTTCATGTACATGTTATAATGGCTTTCTTTCATGTTGTAGACCACGAAATAGCAACTGATTTACAGTTGAGATACAGGTTTTCACAAAAACTAAATAAATTATAAAATGATAAACCTCACAATTGAGCGTTTAAACCAGGGGTGAGTCAGAAGTATAAATTATTATATTAATTTAAAACGGGGTTATGTGGGTGGATTTTCGCATTTCGCACAAAAACTACAGACTGGATTATTGAAAACGAACATTCATTCTCTTCCAGTAGGTGGCGCTTTT
>NW_015665058.1:466754-470649 GCF_001515625.1 Sinocyclocheilus rhinocerous
CCTCATAATTGAGCGTTTAAACCAACGGTGAGTCTGAAGTATAAATTATTATATTAATTTAAAACGGGGTTATGTGGGTGGATTTTCCCATTGGTCTGAACAAAAACTACAGACTGGATTATTGAAAATGAACATTCATTCTCTGCCAGTAGGAGGCACTTTTGGAACGTCAGAAATATAGAATGAGAAAAGTGTGAAAAAAATATAGCCTATATTGACGAGGAAAGTACACTGATGAGTTACCAGTGTAAGCCTGTGAGCAAAGGCTGTCTAATTCTAAACTTTAAAATACATTTATTTTTAGTTATTTTAACTACAAATTAAAATAAAACTGAAAAAATAATGAAATGGCAATTATAAATTTACACACCTAAGGATTATATCAACCAAAACAGTAACTACTTGGTTCCTTCTCATAAATGAGTAAGTGGCATTTAAAACAATTATAAACATATAATACACACTTTTTCTCAATATTTAATTACAGCTTCAGATGCATGATATTTTCATCTCCTTCAAGCAGGATACACAAAAAGCACGTTCAACTCGGATGGTTGTCGTGGTAATAAAATTTTTTTTTAAATCCTGAGCCTGAACTTTTTTCCGGGGGTTGGGGGTTGCGGGGGTGGACACATACACAGGGTTATTTGGCAAAAAAAAAAAAAGAACATTATTTGAAAAAGATTTTCCTTGAAATTAACTAGTAACATCTGCCATTGCCAGTAGCCCTTGACAGGCTCAGACTACAGATTATGGAGGGATATTTGAAACAGCAATACCAAGAAAGTTTACTCACTACAATATGGTGCAAACACATGTAACATTTAGGATGCTTTTGATATCACGTTTTGCTGGTTAGCTTTGTCCTTGACAGGGTACAAGATGACCTACAATCTAAAACATGACATTTCTGAAATTTTTTTGTTCAAAAGAAATAATGGTAAATTAAGGACTTCAAGCGAAAGTCCCCTAAACGTCCCAAATGGCCGCTGGACGTCCTGTAAACGTCCTTGTGAACGGCCGGAGGACGTCTTCGCGGACATCCGCTCGACGTCAAGGGGACCCTACACGCTGACATCCGGCGGACGTTTACAGAGGCCATTTGGGGGACATTCTGGGGACCTTTTTTGTTAGCTGGGTCCCTACTTGCAAGAGAAGCACAGAAGTATCAGTTACAAAGCTACATGACAGTAGTGTTGTCAAAAGTACCGACTTCGGTACCAGTCGGTACTGCAATTTTAAAAACGTCCATTTCCCGCTAACATTTGAGCAGATTCTTAAAACCCCGCTCATGATCATCGCTTCACGCTCTTCACCGAGCGCTCACACAGAAGCACACGGGAGCATTTGAAAGCAGCATCTATCAGCGCGGATTGGTCTATGTGCAGATATATTAGGGATCCGCTGATAGACATGGCTTTCAAATGCTCCCATGTGCATCTGTGTGAGCGCTAGGTGAAGAGCGTGAAGCGATGATCATGAGCGGTGTTTTAAGAATCTGCTCAAATGTTAGCGGGAAATGGACGTTTTTAAAATTGCAGTACCGACTGGTACCGAAGCCGGTACTTTTGACAACACTACATATGACAGTATATGTACTGTTCTCTTTATATGTTTTGCTTTCCCAAAGCGTGTAATATAAATAAACAGCAAGCCAAACTCTGTTCACTGAGCCAGGATATGAGCGCCTTGCTCCTTTAATAGTCCAACGTATGATTTACATAGTCAAACTCAGCGGCCATTGAACCGAGTAAAACTGTAAGTGAAATGAAAGAAATGTAGAAAATTAACTAGCAAATTGTAACAAACTTATTATCAGTTCAACTAGTAAAATGTATACAGATACATCGCTAACTCATAAGCAAGTTAGAAGCATTCTCAATGCAGTGCACTAGCGCCAATCGGCAATAACAAACATCTTTGATTATATCACATTTAAACTGAACATACTCTCTTGCAATATAAATTAGACAGATTAATGATTCAAATCAATTTACAGCCAATGCTTACGACAGGGTTTAGCAGAAGGATTAATTTAAATGCGACACAAACATGTCGAGCGCTTGCTGCGTCATGAGTCCGTTGCTTCTATTACCTAATGTGCGTCGCTCGCGGAAACGCGTCAAAATAAGAGTCCTCACATAAGAACTTTCACAATAGCGGCAGGCAATATGAAACTCATACAGAACATTAAACAATCACAGAAATATAATATTGATAAATGCAAATGCCCATCATAAATTATACACAACCTCTAACAGAGGCAGAACAGTATATCTTGCATCTGCATTTCCTATATTCATCTTAAGTGTAAGAATAACTCAGTCATTTTAAAAACAATGAATAACAAATTAAAATTAAATCTCAGGCACTCTTAAAGGTGTTACAGACTCTTATTCAGCTTCCTGGACAAGAACAGTTTGTAAAAAGCTTCTACTATCCTTCATGAAAGAGCAAGCAAACTACAAGTGATACATAAGACAGTTGAACATAATATGAAACTCATAAGAAAACACAATAATAAAACTTTTTGACATTGTTCTTTGAGGAAGAACTCCATCTTTGAGTTGATCAGAATTTCACAGTTGAATCTGCTGGTTTTGAAGATGAAGATGAACTTTATTCATGGTTAAAAATTTAGATAATATTTCTTTGACACATTATTACACTATAGAGGGCTATATGATCTCGGCATGGGAGCTGAACACGCAGCAGCTGTGACCAACCATGGTGTGTTGCCCAACACAAAGCTTACAGTTGATCACTAGTGCTACTGATTGTTCCTAATACCAGATTGATTACCCTATTTTAATAATAGCAGTCAGCTAATTTTAAATCCATTTACATTTTATACCCCCTTTTGTTCCCCTTTGCATTGATCTGCTCATGTGAAACATTTACGTCAAATTAATGGTGTTATTCTAGTGTAGCTAACTACGAATCCACCATTGCCTGTGAAGTGAATGTGGTGTTTTGATTAATGAATGAATTTGTATGGGACATGTCATAACTGACTGTTATGCCCCGCATGAGTTTCCCATGCATGTTCACAGCAGTGCAAGTTCTGCTCCCCTTGCACCTGATGTGAGTTTGCATTGGTCTTCTAGCAACACGTGACCCCGGAAGTGTGAGCAGACTCTTCCGGTTAATCTGATAACAGCACCCACTTCACAGGCCTTTGTGTAAACAAAGAACTGCGTGTAGCCAACGCTAACTCTTTAGCAGCCGCACAGGCATTTAAGCTAAGCCCTTTACCTCAACTGCTAGCTGTTAGCATCTGACTAACACTTAGAGAAGTGTGTAAACTTTCAAACCACTCCTCTCTCTCTCTCTCTCTCTCTATCCCCATCACTTCACTTCCTGTTTATGCTATCGCCTTCTCTTTGGATTCAGTTAGGTCGGTCCCTCCCCACATACTTTGGTTTTACTTTCTGCACACTACAAAATCTCCATAACAATTCCCTGCAATCCCCGGAACCACCTGCACTCTCACCAGTGAGAGTCTAACCCGGCTGTTCCACATCGCGGGTACCACGGATAGCTGGCTAACAACATCGACAAACAACCATCTTACCCAGACTAACTCACTTCAGGATAACAGGTGACACAGCCTCGACACCTGCTGCACAAGCTCGAGGATCCTCACCTTGCTACAGCCTACATCACCACAGCACACCACCTGACAGCATCCACCATGGCACCACAACCACTCCTGGCGGCAACAACAGCCAGAGAGCCAACACTGTTTCCCAGCCGTGAGTGGCAGGTGCGTGTCCGATTGTTCTGCACCTTTGACGTCGCTCGCTGTTGTCTATTGGACGGACAACAACGTTCGAAAGGGGGGAATTTGTAGCGTCTGGACCAATCAAACACACAATATATATTTTGTTAGCTA
>NW_015665058.1:471147-477138 GCF_001515625.1 Sinocyclocheilus rhinocerous
CATCTCCTTCTCTTTCTCCAGCTGCTGTGGTAAGTCAATTCTTATTTGCCTTTTAGAAATATTGAGAGAAAGACAGACGCATCCCATACATACACATTTATAGAATGAGTCGGAATACTCATATTGCTAGAACGGAGACCGGATCCGGTGGGTTGAGAATTAGACTAAATCATTCGGCAGGGACATGATAGCGGCAGCATAGACGAGGAATGGCATCCCTTGTTCTGAAATGTAAATATCTCTTTGTTTGCCAAAGCAACAATAGATAAAAAACGTCAAATTGGAATACCATCATCCAAATTATTGTCTGGTACTCAACAGAGTCACAAAATAGAACCTAAAGCTTTAATCAGCTATATTGTTTTATCTGCTTCATTGCAACAAATGAGCAACATTTTAATGAGAATGAGCATACAGAATAAAAAATGCTAAATTATGAACAATTGGAAAACTTGTGATTGGATAAAGGAAGACAATTTAAGTTGATACATTTAAATGTGAAAAGCAAGTTGGGCAAAACAGAGTGAAAAAATCACAACACAGATAAAAGAGCTTCAAAGAAAGCTTAATTGAGGCCAAAATTATACCTCAGCTCCTGAGGACTAACTACTACAAAGCAGAACTCCACTTGACTGCAGTCAAACAATAGATGATAAGCGTAAAAAATCTGAAACTGATACACGGATTGAAAGTGATGATTTTATAAAACATATGACTTTGTTTCTGAGAGTGGCTCAAAGCTGAGTTCCGAGGGTACACCCACTCAGAAGTATCATGTTTTTCTCCCTGTTGCATGGGAGGTGTTTATGGCCAAATAGTTACACACAATTAAACATATCACACCTTATATCAAGCAAATGGCTACTGGGCCTTCAATCTCTCACATGAGTTGTGATTTGACCAAGTACTCCAAATATGCTTGCAGTCATTGGATGTTGACAACTACAGAGTCTCTCATTGGCTTTAAGACGGACTAGTTGATATACATTCAATGAACATGTGTGTACTAATGTGACTACAGGGCCAAATCACAAGGTCACCTCCAAGACGAACACATTGACAACTATATTATTCCAAAGACTCTCCAGAGACCAGAAATTGCACGTAAGAAGGTATACTTTAAGCAGGCTCCTAAGGTATATTTCGGGGAACACGTTTAGAACAGGCACACCTTTAGTTAAGACAAACCTTTAGAGTCTTCGTAGCACATTAAGAGACAGTGTTATCGAGAAACGCAGCCCGGGTTTGTGTGATTGTGGAACGGAAGATGAGTCAGTGGAGCATGTTATTTGTCATTGTATTAAATATAAGATGTAAAGCAGTGGTCGCCAACCCGTCGATCGCGATCGACGCTATATTCATAAGCAATGTTGCCAAGTCCGCGGTTTTCCCGGGGAATTGGGCTACTTTAACACTGTTGCCGCGGGTTGTTGTTCATGAGTTAAAAATATAGCTGCAAGCAGCAATTACGGGGCCAAGCACTACAGAAGCAAGCACCAGACCAACTGCATAAATTAGTAATTGAAGCCATTTTAGGATGATTTTAGTTAAAATGGCTGAAAAATCATAAATACAAGCTCTAGTAATATGATTTATTGGCTTATCAAGGAAGAAGAAGAAGAATAAGAACGCCAACGAATTCAATAGGTGCCATCACACCTTCGGTGCTTGGCCCATAATAATAATAATTATAATTCTGGCCTGGAGCAAAGATCTTTTGGATCTTTTAGATGTTGTTGTCAAGGCAAACTAAAATTCATCATGATGGCAGCTTTCCTCTTTCTTTTATTCTTTTTTTCCTCTGCCATAGAAGCTGTTGATTATATGTTTCACGTGTTGTACTTTTATTAAGTAGGTCATCCAATAACAGAAATTAGTGATTTATGCCAATGAAGTGATGCGGCTGGTGAAAATGTATTGTGTTAATATAATTGATAGTGAAGATATAGCCAGTTAGTGATCACGCATGATACGTCTGGCCGTGAGGTTGCCAGTTCTCGCACTCATTTCGAAATTATATAAAATATTCAGGGTTAGAATTACTTTGCAAGTTGGATTATTTTTATAAGATCCTATAGGTACTGATAAATGAAATTTCAACTATTTCTGAAGTGCTTCTTGTTGGAAAGCACTCTCACCAGAATGTTTTTTTTCTTTTTCTGTAGGCCTGTTTTTTTTTTGTCTTTTGTTAAAAGCTGTGAAATTGTTAAGTAGTGTCCCATTAGTATTTTATGTGGTGTGGTAAAATATATTTTATTTCATATATATTTCTTTCTTGGTTTTCTTCCCTGACTTGATGTATGCTGCAAAGCGAAAGTAAAACTTAAACACAAGTTTGTTGCGTTCTAAGAGCAAAGAGTTTTGTGTCTTTATTTAATATTAACACTTCTTTTATAAAGAACACCAGTTTCTCATATAACTCACTGAAGCAGCCCCTGTATAGAGTGCATAATCCAATCTTGAGCCATCGATATCAACCAATTCAGCACCACTGCCATGGACAGCACCTGGTAACGTTGCACGTAAGAAGGTATACTTTAAGCAGGCTCCTAAGGTATATTTCGGGGAACACGTTTAGAACAGGCACACCTTTAGTTAAGACAAACCTTTAGTCCCCCCCTCGAAACGCGATTGGACTAATTTTATTGCGAAAACCTGGCAACCCTGTTCTTAAGCACCACCTGCTGTCAGAGAGTGCGTCTCATTCAGACCTGCTGTTTTTGTTTCGTGCAGTAGGTAGATCTTGTCTTTCATAAAGGCCGAGGTCAGGGATCTTGGGCCTAAAAAGGTTGGTGACCACTGATGTAAAGAATAAGATTAAAAGATGAGTTAAAGAAATATGTGATGAATGTATTAAGTCTTAAGGATATATTAAATTATGGGCAAGCATATAAAGCTGTACTTTTTTTTTAAAGAGTCTGGAACAATAAATAGATTGTAGGTTTATTATTATTATTAAGAAAATACAGATCTATGGTCCACAGTCCTGTACATCAGGGGGCGGTTATGCACCGTAAAAAGTAGTTGCCTCCCGCCACTTAAGAAGAAGAAGAAGAAGAAGCCATTGCTGATATTGGAAAGGTAAGAAATGTGGTAGAGTTTTGCTTTTATCATATGTGGTATAATTAATCTTTTTAATCTGTGTATAAATTTAGGTCATGTATAATATTTTTCATGTTAACAAAAGTAATGTGATGTTCCATGATGTGTTTCGTTGGTTATTTGTGAAACACGTGTACAAAGGTTGGGGCTGGGCGATTTTTACGATTTTATCGATTAATTCAAATTTTATGTTTTGCAGCGATTTTATGTTTCAGAAATTGAGGAATCGCAATTTCGAATAGAAATATTACCAAATGTTAGAATTAGACACTTTGACAATATGCCGATGATAACAGTAAAGAGAAAAGAACGATCCAACTGCAAGTCGGTGCACGTGATTATCGCTCATATCGCTAGGCGCCATTCATACAGACGGCACTTTATTACCTGGACTGTTTACCCGTTTATCAACAGATACTCAACACAGGGAAAACGCTCCGAAATGTCTGCAAGGCAAAACAAGACTTCGCAATGAGAGCAGGGAAGGCACAGTTTAAATAGACCGGGCAATAGGAAACACCTGTGCAGGTGATTAGTCTCAGGCATGGGGCATAGTGGGAATTGGAGTCCGAAAGGATAGCTCAGTACTCCGGTGATGGTTCCCTCTGGTGGTGATCGGAGGGAGCCACAGAGGCTGAATTTGTGACAGATGCGAGAGACAAAAGTACTCTCTGTTCAATAGGTTTTATTGCAAAAAAATCTCCAGTGGAAAACATCAATCATGAAAATTAGATGTGACTGTATTCAATTCAGTTCATGCTTATTTGTATAGCACTTTTTTTTGCAACTCAAATAGTTTCAAAGCAGGTCGGTCTGATTACGATGGCAGTATGATCGGAGGAAACGAGTGAGTTCTTGATTGAGACGTTCCACCTGACCGTTCGACTGTGGGTGATACCCGGAGGTGAGACTGACATTGATGTTGAGCTGTCGGCAGAAGGCTGACCAGAATCGGGAGGTGAACTGAGGACCCCGATCAGAGACCACGTCCTCAGAAAGGCCGTAAAACCTGAACACGTAGTTGCAGAGGACCTCGGCTGTCTCAAGAGCAGTGGGTAGTTTGGGTAGAGGAGTTGAGTGCACTAACTGAATGACTCTTTGTCGTAGAGCTTGCGGTACGGTACATATGTGAGATTAGGTGGGGTTTCGGCTGGAGGTGGTTCGGTGCCCTGGGCGTCTGTGATATCAGTCATGATGTCCCATTGTACGGGTGCGAGAATGATGGTAGACGGAATGATGGATTCCTGACTGGGAGACAGTGTGGATGATTCATAGAGTCGAGATAGGGCATCCGCCTTAGTGTTTTGAGATCCTGGACGGTAGGTTATTGTGAAATCGAATCTGGTGAAGAATAGTGACCATCTTGCCTGTCTATGATTGAGTCTTTTGGCTGATTTCAGATATTCCAGATTGCGGTGATCGGTGAGTACCGTAAAGGGGTGTTTGGCTCCCTCGAGCCAGTGACGCCACTCCTCAAATGCGACCTTCATGGCAAGAAGTTCTCGGTTGCCCACATCGTAATTCTGCTCAGTCGAATTAAGTTTACGGGAATAAAAGGCGCAGGGATATAACTTAGGCGGGTTACCATGTCGTTGAGAGAGAACTGCCCCAATGCCCGTGCTGGATGCGTCCACCTCCACAATAAACTCTCGTTCTGGGTCGGGATGGTACAAGATGGGTGCAGTGGTAAATCTCTCCTTGAGGGTCTGAAAGGCTGAACGGGCTGCTGGGGACGATTCGAGGCGTTGACTACCCTTCTTAGTCATAGAAGTCATGGGAGCTGCCACTGTGCTGAAGTTACGAATGAATCTCCGATAGAAGTTGGCAAATCCTAGAAAGCATTGTAGTTCTTTTAAGGTGGCATGTAGAGACCAGTTGACATCGGCTCATACCTTCTTGTCGTCCATGGCTACCCCTCCTGAATGGATCACGTAGCCGAGGAATGATACTGTCTCCTGATGAAACTCACACTTCTCGGCTTAAGTATCTTGCCCTTCGGAGCTGTTCCAGAGCTGCAGGCACTAGGGCCAAGGGGTAACGAAACTTTATGATGAGTCCTCGGTAATCAATGCAAGGATGGAGGCCTCCATCCTTCTTCTTAACAAAGAAGAACCCAGCAGAGGCAGGTGATGTGGATGGTCTGATGAAACCCTTAGCGAGTTCCTCCTCGATATAGAACTTCATAGCCTCAGCTTCAGGTTGAGATAAGGGGAAAACCCTCCCCTTGGGAGGATGTGAACCAGGTTGGAGTTCGATGGCACAGTCACTCATTCTACGAGGAGGTAGTTGAGAAGCTTTTATCTTACTGAAGGCCTCCGTGAGATCGTGGTATTCTGCAGGGAGCTGACAAACAGGCGTGCAATCCCTCTCCTTTCTGACCGGGGTAGCGTTGAGACATTTCTGACGGCAGGACTCTGATCACTGTGTAATCTGTCCTTCGGACCATGAGATAGAGGGGTTGTGCTTCTCTAGCCAAGGCAGTCCCAGGATGATAGGTGTTCGTGGAGACTGAAATACGAAGAGGCGGATAAGTTCGGTGTGAAGAGCTCCAGTGCATAATTGAAGGTCCGTGGTAGTGAATTGAATTTGGCCAGTGCCCATCGGCCGGCCATCTAGCGCTGCCACTGCCAAATGAGATGCACAGGGAACAAGAGGAATTTTATGAGTCTCGGCAAAACTAGCGTCAATTAAATTTCCTGCAGCCCCTGAGTCAATCAAAGCCATGGCCTCAGTGATCTTCCCATTTATCTTTAAGTGACTGGAATCTCTAAAGCAGTGGAAGTACTGAAATTCGAACTCACCGAAGAAAGATTGCGAGGTGGACGAGTGGGACAGGAAGCTCTCATGTGTCCAGATAGTCTGCAGTATAGGCACAGATTCTGGCGAATG
>NW_015665058.1:477366-485725 GCF_001515625.1 Sinocyclocheilus rhinocerous
AATTGATTCAAGGATCTCCCCTCGTCTCGACAGGCTAATTCAGACTGCAGATCCATGCTCAGACCTCTGCGGAAGTGTAGTTTGAGAGGATCCTCCGGCCACCCTGTTTGTGCAGCGAGAGTGCGGAACGAGAGAGCGTAATCCGACGCCGAACCTCTGCCCTGGCGTAAAGATAACAGCTGCTCACCCGCCTCCTTTCCGTCAGCGGGATGTTCGAACACCTCCTTAAACCGCTGGATGAAGGCCGAGAAGGAAGGGAAGACAGTCTGATTCTCATTCTACACCGCGGTAGCCCACTCCAACGCCCTTCCAGTGAGAAGTGAACAGACAAATGCGATGCGACTATCGTCTGTGGGATACAACATGGGTTGTTGGTGAACAAACATGGAACATTGGAGTAAGAAACCCTTACATTTTGAGGGTGAGCCATCAAACTTCTCGGGGAACGCCAGACGAGGGCTGGCGGTGGAGGTAGGTGCAACCGGGGCTTGAAGCGGTGGATTCGAAGGAGGGGCGGGAGCTTCGGGTGCTTGCAGACGAAGGGCTTGCAAGGTCTTTTACCATCTCCTCTGTTAGCGAGGTAAGTCGGTTTAATTGTTGCTGGTGTGTGGCCAGAACCGATGCTTGAGCAGATACCTCTGTGGTGAAGTGATAGAACACTGCTGGATCAATTTCTGGCAAAGTCTTCTGTAACACGCAGTTTCACTATATTTGCAGCAATTTCTAGTAATTATTAACACATCATGTGCATTGATTGTGTATTGATAAATACGCTGACTAAGTTTTACAATCACATTTTATTCTGGGGAGTGATGAAGAGACAGCATTAATATATGTTTTCTAATATGCTTATTTAAATTACAATTAGAGTAATATTTACGGTTAAAATAGAGAAAATGTTTTCAAATTCCAGTGCAAAGAGGCAAATTAGAGGCGTTTGGTGGCCAGAAAAATAATATTCTTTTGAATGCCATGGTTTAACCACTAGATGACCGCATGGCTGTTGAATAAATGTATATATTTAGCTCTACTCTAGTTGTTGTAAAGAGTTTTTTGGGTCATAATAGCTTATTTATTTATTTATTTATTTTATGTTTTGCATTGTGTATGTAGACGTTATCAAAGACTCAAACTTTATAAGTTTTGCGTTTTTTTAAATGGTGAATTTAGAAAGATTAATTATTCATATCCCAGTATTATTTTATGACATTTGTGTAAGAAGACAATATAAGTGAATGTTAAAAAGGGTTAGCAAGTACGGAATTTAACCCAATAAAAAAATTTAAATAACGTTAAAAAAATACAAGGCAACACACTGTATTCAGAGAAACTCTTTTTTGTATTCCTTTAATAGGCAGTCTTTACTGAAATTCATTAAACTTCCTACAGGGAGAGAAAGATTGCAGAAAGACTAAAAACTTAAAAATATGACAACTAGCATCTGATTATGATCGCTATTAAGGTGGTTCTCGTGTTAACTAACTGTAAATATAGCATAACTGCCTATTATCTAAAAAAAAACATGAACTATAATGCATTTCATAAAATACAACTACTGGCTAGATTTGCGAGAAGTAAATGAATGTGTTAAAATGCCAAAAACTGCTGTAATTTCCTCAACTTTCTGGTGAGTGTGCTTGAGAAGCACTGAAATGAATGGGCTTCAATGCTGGAACTATCAGTTGTTTGGAACTATTGGCTGCTCCATGACACGCTTTACTTCTGCATTCCTCAGTTCCTATGGAAGCCTATGGGAGTGTCGCAACTCTGTTTCTCAACGGCTCTGGTTACCACTATTTTATTATTTGAAATCCAAAAGTTACTAAAAATGTTTTTTTTTTTAACCATAGTCATTATCTTTTTAAACAGTAATACAATTGTTCAAAGACATATTCACATTGACGTGCAAAATATTAAAATGATTTCTTTTTTAGATTTATATGTTATTAAGATGCTTAAGCAAGTGGCTAAACATGTAAACAGCTTGCAGTCTACTTTTCTTACGTTAAAGGTAGTAGGCTATCACAAACATTTTAAATTAAAACTTACCGTTGACTGAAATAGCCGTATAGGGCATTTTCTTTTGTATTATCCTTATTACAATCGTGCTGATCATAAAGAACTTTGTTTTTCTAACTCCACGAGTGCCATCTATGTTGCCTTTTTTTATAGTTTTTCCTTGTGTTACCCCTATAGTTAAAAAGTCGTGCTAAAAATAGATGTTAGGTCTACTTATTTGCATTTATAGTGTAATTAATACATTTCGTATCAATCCATGTTTTTTTTTTACTGTACCTAATGTGTTGTCACGTTAATTCAGCGTGTGCAGCACAGCGAAAATAGTCTTGTATGCAGAAAGTGTTTGTAAATGGTGATGATAAATAAACAAGAATAAACAAAATAATATGTTTATTCGTATGTATTTCTGTATATTGCATTTATTTTTAATATCAATGCTGTTTAAGACATACAATGCTATCACCTGACCATTATAATGTGATGAATTGATTAAAGAAGATCTTATTAATCCTGACATAATATTCCACCATGGCTTTTTCCTCCTCAGTTTCCCTCTGTAAAATTAGGTGTCGGCAACAGCTAAAAACATTGATGATAGCTCATTTAAAGGTAGTGTCACTACCACTAAACTGGACTAATATGGATAGTCATGGTATGGTGGGACTTGGGAGTCTGAGTCAACTTTGATATAGGGGTGTTCGATTCCAGGTATTTCAAAGTATCAGAGTTGGGTGGGGCATAAACTTTAAATATGGTGGAAAAGAACACCATTGTTGTTGTTAATGCTATTTTCACAACAATTACTTCAATTATGTTTGTACTTCAAAAATTGTACTTCAAATACTACAAGAATTGTTGTTGAAGTAGTGTGTTTATAGGCTATATATATATATATATATATATATATATATATATATATGTGTATGTACGGTCCTTTGAAGTATAATGTATGCTCTATAAATTGTGATATACGAATGTATTTGGCTGAAAAATCTGAATTTTCAGGAAAGTGACTGTCTATTGCAGTGAATGTTTATATGATTGTTAATCAATGGGATGCTGCATTTTATTCTTTTTGACATTATAGCACTTAAATGAAACAAGGTCGTAATCATGACTTCATAAGTGAGAAATGGGACATGTTCGATAGCACATGAAGGCAGCATAAGGTTTATTAGTAATCAAAGGAAATTTATAAGGATTTGTGTATACTTGGCAAGTTGAGTTTGGAAACTGTTTTAAAGCAGAAGGGAATAATACGTTGCTAGTGAAAACGAAATTTACACTGAATTAGTCAAGTTGTTGTTTTTTTGTTTTTTTCCAGAAATGACCTTTTGAATTAATGACAATGGAGAAAAGATCAAAGTTAGAGGTGGAAGGATACCTTCATGATGTCTCCAAAGTCATGGAGGGAGGAAGTCGACACAAATACTTCACAGTAATGTTACAGGAGGCAACAAGAAATAGTCGTGTGGTGGTATTTGATGTGCAGCGTCATCATATGTTTGAAAGTGCAGAAAAAGACAGGTAATTGTAAAAATAATGTTATAGGCAAAAATATGTTTTTTTTGTATTTCTGAATAAGTATTATTTGTTGTATGTTTGTCTTTGTGGGAAAATATTAATGGAAGTTGTCTGTTGTCCTTTTTGTAGGAGTCCTGTAAGGCTGTGTGGTGTTGGCTTTTCACCATCTCGCCAAAAGAAAGGAGAGATGGACATCATTGTCAATGCATCGACCACTCTAACGTGTGCGTAAACTACAGTTTGCGTTTGATGAGTGTACACATGACATTGTACAACACTGGACGGTGCAGCAAATCATCAATGATCCCAGGGAGTATCAAAGGGTAGGTTGTTAGGTGTTAATGGCATGCACACATCATACCTGCAAATTAGTTGGGTTTTGGCAAAATTTGACGTTTTGTATGAAAATATGTGATTCATGTGAATTGTAGCATCTGGACCAATCAGACACACCATTTTTCATTTGATTTAACAAATCAATTATTCATTAGATTAACAAATAATCACAGACCCCTCACCCAATAAACATGCTGGGTGCCAGGATGTCTGCAAACGAACAGGCCTCTGATTCCATGGCAACCAATGCTGATATCACTGGTTTTATTGCCCAAAGGACTGTGGGTAGAGAAACTCACTACATTGTCCATAGGAAAGACACAATGCACAGTAAAAATGGACTCTTCTCCAATGTAGATATGAAAAGTTTTTAATGCTTTTAATGGTTTTTAATGCTAGCTTTATGAATATTGATATTTAATTCTTGACAACATGAGTAGAAACCAGTGAAATATGATTTTCAAATCCATGCTGATAAAAACAGAATGATCGTGCTGACTGATATTTGCAAAGTGTGTCGAAAAGAAGAGCTTTCTAAGGCTGCGTGATTTTCTTATAGCCAAAAAATGCTGGGTTAAAAACAAATGAACTTGGTTTATTTGGGAACCCAGTGCTAGGTAAATATTGGGCAAAACTTATGCTGGGTTATTTTGACCCTGCTGGTTGGGTTAAATGTTTTTAATAATGCTAATTTTTGTGCTGGTGCATTGCTGAAGTGTGAGGTGGTGATGGGCTACTGCTCGCCTGGGGAACTGTGAACCTAAGAGTGCCATATCGACTTTCACTCATAGTTGAAAGATGCTGTGACTGAGTCCATAATCTGCCCATAAACAAACAGTACGGTCATTACAGAAGATATGTTAACATTAAGTTAATTAAATTTTCCATGCATTACAGTAGGTATTAATTATAGATCTGTCTCAATGTTAATTGAATATTAAAAGAAAAGATGGGATTATTATTATTAATTATTATTAAGAAAAGAATTGGAGGAAAATATTCAATGTTGCTAGGTGATTTATGTTTGGAATGTTTAACTCGATTTTTCTCAAAATCAACTTTGCTGTGTTCATCGATATTTTAAACGGCTGTAGCTCAGTCATTTTTTTGGTTAATTTTAACAAATCATATATCATTTTGAAGGTGTTAATGGAGAATGTGAAAATAAAATAATTTTTCAAAATGTGCTTATTTTGACTAATTTTGCCAGCACTGATCACATATAGATTTTTAAAATATATATATATATATATATATATTTGTTTATACAATTTATTGAATGTTCCAGCTAAATAAAGGTACATTTACTGTAAAATAAAGCACTGTTTGTTTTATTTCAATATTATGTGTATTTGAAATGTGTATCTTTGTTCTTATTTTTAATAACAAACATAATGTAATGACAAAGACTTTTATGTTTGCCCAATTTGGCCTAAATGTCTGCCAATGTATTTTTTATTTTATTATCTTGTAAGTCTTTGTTTTTAATAGGAAAATATAGGTCCTTGTTTTTTGAATGTATGTGTGTCTGGTATAATATCATGTTATTTTTGCCAATTTAAGAGATTTTTGCTTGTGCAAATGTTTTTCCCTTCTTTTTTGCATTTCAGGTGAATGTGACAGTCAAAGTGGTGCAGTTGGTCGAAGACAGACAGGGTATGACCCGTAGTAATTAAAGATTGCAAAGGTCATATGATGTGGCAGATCAGACTTGTGGTTTGTCTTTGACTGTCTGGGGAGGAGATGTGTTGGAAAAAAGGGAAGTGGTATACCATCAAGAATGCATCTGTTTGACAATTTGATGGTTACACTTGTTTGTCTACCACTACACAGTCGTCTTTAACTGTTGTACCGGATGTCTCAATTACTGTTTCGCAACCAATTGATAATTTTAAAGTCAAAGAAGGAGAAATTGTGACCGCAGATGTGAAAGCCCAATACATGTGTCCAAAGCTGCATACCTTGCCTGCTGTCAATTTGGAGACATTGATGACCAGATGTCAACAATGTACAGCATACCGCAAAAGTGAAGTCAGTACTTCATGCAACAGTCACTGTACAGGATAGCAGTGATAATATGAGCACATTTGTATTGGATGACTTTGTGCTTCGCCAGTTGCTGACTGCAAATTGACAGTCAAGTGGAACCAGATCAGTTGGCAGCCAAGTTGCTCAGTGATGACAGACGTTTGCACATCAAATTCAGAGGACAACGTGTTATGTCTGCATCATTTGTGTTTGATTCTGATTCAGCTAATCAGTCTTCTGAAGCAGAATGGAATGATGGTGTGATAAGTAGTGGTACTGTGGAAGAGTGTGCAGAACCACTGTCTGAAGTTTTGATGTTGGAAGAATTGTTTGCAGATGAAACTGTTGAACCTTCAGAGAGTCAGTGTTTGGGGGAAAAGGGCAAAGGAGCTGACTCTGTGTCTGCAAATCAGTCTTCTGAACGACAAGGGAAAGATGTCATGGTAAGTGATGCAAGCATGGAAAAATCTGCAAAAGCACTGTCTGATGATGTGATGCTTTAAGAATTGTTTGTTGTTACGACCCTTTAAGATGGTCTAGGGGTAAAAGGAGTAACATTAAATTTGTGGCAAATCTGTAAACTTGATGGAGGCAGCAAGAGACAATGCAGGGACACAAACTGCCAACGAAAGGGATTTATTATACAAGGTGAAAAGAATCCATATAACTACAAAATATAAATTCTCAACAGGCAAATGTGTTCTGTCCAACTCAACGAATACAATACCAGATCATCAAGATACGCATTGCAATTTGGTACATCATGTAAAACGATATTAACAAGGCGCTGGAAAGTTGCTGGGGCATTTCTAAGCCCAAAAGCCATCGCCGTATACTGGAGGAAGTTATCTGGGGTTACAAAGGCTGAAATCTCAGAAGCTTGTGAGGTGAGTGGAACTTGCCAATATCCTTTCAGCATATCAAGCTTTGTAACAAAACATGCAGAACCGATGTTATCTATACAATCCTCCATTCGAGGTAACGGGTAACTGTCTGGCACAGTCACAGCATTTACCTTACGGTAATCTGTGCAGAATCTGAATGTGCCATCGGGTTTGGGAACAAGTAGGCACGGAGAACTCCAGGGACTGCAGCTGGACTTGGCTAAATCATGTTCCAGCAAATACTCTACCTCTTGATGCATAACAGATCTTTTCATTGAGTTTACACGGTAAGCATGTTGCTTAATAGGACGAGCTCTGTTCACATTAATATCGTGTTTCAGGACATTTGTTTGTGTAGGAACATCACCAAACAGACATTTAGAATCAGAAAGTAATTTTTCAATGTCTATTCTCTGATCCACAGTCAAATGATTAAGATATGAGCGACGATCTTCTAAAATCTCTGAATTTGCTAACCTTGCACACTGCTGAAAAGTATGACGAAGCACCACACCATCTGTGTCCGCACCCAAGGTAACAGGAGATGGCGCCAGATCCACGGCTAGCGCAACAGAAGAGACAACGGGCCCTGCAGTGTGTTCCACAGCACCGGCCGTTGGCGTTGACGACTCTCTGGTATGATAAGCTTTTAACATGTTTAGATGACAAACATGGGTTTTTCGTTTTCGATCAGGTGTGTACAACATATAATCAGTTTCACTCATTCTCTTTTTCACAACATAGGGACCAAAGAAACGAGCAGACAAAGATGATCCTGGGACAGGTAACAACACAAGCACTTCGTCACCAGGTTGAAATGATCGCGCTACCGCTTGCTTATCATATTTACTCTTCATGTCTTTCTGAGCATTGGCAAGCGACTCTCTAGCCAGCGACCAAGCAGTATGTAGACGATCTCGAAACTGGCTCACATAATCCAGTACACTAGTGTTTGAATTCGAATTGGGCGCCAAAATCCGTTCTTTAAGAACCTTCAACGGACCTCTAACTTGGTGTCCGAACACAAGTTCGGCTGGGCTAAAACCAAGAGATTCTTGAACGGTTTCTCTGACAGCAAATAAAACTAAGGGAACCCCCTCATCCAATTCTTTAGCAGTGTCCTGGCAATATTTCCTAAGCATTGACTTAAGGGTTTGGTGAAAGCGCTCAAGTGCGCCCTGGCTCTGCGGGTGGTACGCACTTGAGACTCGGTGAGAAATTGCCAGTGATTCAAGTACTTGTTTAAAAAGTTTCGATAAAAAATTCGTACCTTGATCAGTTTGCACTATTTTTGGGAGTCCAAACGTGGAGAAGAACTTCACCAAGGCTTTGCTGACAACAGGCGCAGTGATTTTTCTTAAAGGAATCGCCTCTGGAAATCTGGTGGCCACACACATAACACACATAACAGACTGGTTACCAGACTTAGTCTTAGGTAACGGACCAACGCAGTCTACCATCACATGTTCGACATGTTCGAAAATCACAGGTATAGGAGACAAAGGAGCGGGTGGAATTCTCTGGTTTGGTTTCCCAACAATCTGACAGGTATGACAAGTACGGCAATA
>NW_015665058.1:489136-496947 GCF_001515625.1 Sinocyclocheilus rhinocerous
GATCCCAGTCTTTAGCAGTGTCCTGGCAATATTTCTTATGCATTGACTTAAGGGTTTGGTGAAAGTGCTCAAGTGCGCCCTGGCTCTGTGGGTGGTACGCACTTGAGACTCGGTGAGAAATTGCCAGTGATTCAAGTACTTGTTTAAAAAGTTTCGATAAAAAATTTGTACCTTGATCAGTTTGCACTATTTTTGGGAGTCCAAACGTGGAGAAGAACTTCACCAATGCTTTGCTGACAACAGGCGCAGTGATTTTTCTTAACGGAATCGCCTCTGGAAATCTGGTGGCCACACACATAACAGTTAATAAAAACTGGTTACCAGACTTAGTCTTAGGTAACGGACCAACGCAGTCTACCATCACATGTTCGAACGGTTCTCCAATCGCAGGTATAGGAGACAAAGGAGCGGGTGGAATTCTCTGGTTTGGTTTCCCAACAATCTGACAGGTATGACAAGTACGGCAATAATGAGTAACATCTTTCTTTAATCCTGGCCAAAAGAAATGACTCAAAATCCTATTATACGTCTTCGTAACTCCTAAATGACCAGCAAGCTGGTGATCATGAGCTAAGCACAAGACATGTTGACGATAGGAAAATGGGACAACAATTTGATAAACAACATTCCAGTCTAAATTCTTGTCAACATGAGAACACCACTTTCTCATCAGTAAGTCATTATCAATAAAGTAAGCAAATTTATTATCCTTAGCCACATCAAGGGAAATAGCAGAATTAAAAGAAGTCACAAGAGTTTTATCCTTTCTCCGCAGCAATAATTCTCTCACGTGACACTGGTAATTTGAGTATATCTGCATCAGACACAATTACATCTTTGTTTTCAGGTCTTTGAACTGTTTTCCTTTTCAAGATTCATATCCAATGATGTGTCACCCGAGAACAGTGGAAACATGAATGAATTAGACAGATCAACTACATAACCTACTCTGCGCGACTGAGCGCGCGTAACGGCGCAGGCTGGAAAAATATCAGGGTAAGTTTCAGACAGTACCTCTAACTCACAAAACGCATCTGGTTCATCAACAACTTCAATAACAGGCATTACCTTTCCACCTGCCAGGTCATTTCCAAGAATAACATCAACACCTATCACAGGAAGTGAAGGACTCACAGCAACTCTCACAAAACCAGTACACAACTCGCTCTGTAAGTGCACACGATGGAGCGGGAATCTCACGCAAGATGCGTTCAAACGCACTGAAGTAAGTATCCACTTCTGTTTCTCTAAATTGAGGAACGTGTGCAATGTGTCTACTCACGTCAAAAGCCTCTGGGGCTAAACCAACCCGCGGAGAAGGAGAAGAGGCGTGAGCGGTGTCCGGCTGTACAGCTGAGCCAGTAGCAACTTTTGATGCACTTAGCTCAAGCTGCCTCAGCTTCACCCGCTTGTCTGCCTCGATTTCCAGCTTGCGTACTTCCAACTGCAAATTCAGTTCAGCTTGGCGCGCCTGGGCTCTCTCGTGCGCTTCATAATGCAAACGGGCCAGGCGGACCTTCAGTCGTGTGCCTTCCGGTGAATCAACAGAACTGGGTGAAAACGGCTCAAACGGTGGTAAGCCGGCCTTGGCTTCGGCCTCCGCGTCAGCATCAACTCCGCTTGTCCTCCTCCCCAGAACTGAATTGCGCCAGAGCCACGCCATCCATATCAACAACTCCGCCCGTTTCACCACCCCCAACGTTTGATGTAGGCCACACCTGCTTGTCTGCCTCGATTTCCAGCTTGCGTACTTCCAACTGCAAATTCAGTTCAGCTTGGCGCGCCTGGGCTCTCTCGTGCGCTTCATAATGCAAACGGGCCAGGCGGACCTTCAGTCGTGTGCCTTCCCGTGAATCAACAGAACTGGGTGAAAACGGCTCAAACGGTGGTAAGCCGGCCTTGGCTTCGGCCTCCGCCTCCGCGTCAGCATCAGCTCCGCCACTCCGCTTGTCCTCCTCCCCAGAACTGAATTGCGCCAGAGCCACGCCATCCATATCAACAACTCCGCCCGTTTAACCACCCCCAACGTTTGACGTAGGCCACACCTGCAACTCATTCAAACGCAAGATCAGTATTTGTTTTATTTCTTTTTTAAGAGACTGTTTACTTACAGCCACCTGAAAATGGTCTGCGATCTGCAATAAATCCTGCTTCCTGCACAAATTAACCTGCTCTACAGATGGACTGGTAACAAAATCTTGCAAGTTAAACACTTCCATAATAAATAACCAACCAATAAGAATAACACTACTACACTGCACGAGTAAGTCCTATACTGTCACCATACCCCAAACAATGCAATGTCCATTCTTTGCAACCAACACATCTACAAAATTACCACAATTACCATAATTTTGGGGATTAATTGATCCCGGACGAGCCCCCATTAAATGTTACGACCCTTTAAGATGGTCTAGGGGTAAAAGGAGTAACATTATAAATAACAAATAAAGCAAGTCAAAATGAGTAAAAAGACAGCAAAAATCAGGGAGCAAAAGAGGTCTCCATTCACTTCTCTCCGTGTTCTTTTATCTGCCGGCGAAAACTTTACCAGCAGCGGATAGGTCGGCATCAAGTTGCTTAATGATGACTGACAGCGTCATGAGCCAATCAGCAGTCAAGGAAGGCGGCCTAAGAGATCGATAGGGAAAGGGGAGAGAGCGAGCGAGAGAGAGAGAGCGAGAGCGAGAGAAAGAAAAACACAGGCACTCCCACAAGGACATATATGGACGTAACATTGTATATGAAAGTGTTGAATGTTCACAGATTCAGGATGTGGAAGAAAATGTCAAAGTAGGGGTTTCTCAGTCAGCAAATGAGTCTTCTGAGGCACAAGGGAAAGTCGTAAGTAGGGTTGGGTATTGTTTGAATTTTATTGATTCTGAGTTTGCTTATTGATTTTGATTGTTATTGATTTCTAGTTTCAATTGCAATAAGATAAAAAAAATATATAATATTTTTAAAAAATGAAGTCAAACATTTAGATGTCAAACATTTACTGTGTCTTTTTACAAGGCATTCTGTTGCAGCTAAATAACATGAGGAAAAAGAAGCAGCTTACAGAACACTTGGGCCCAGGGCCGTCGCTAGTGGGGTGAAAGGTGGTAACCATTATAAGGGCCCCACGGCTGAGGGGGGGCCCTGGTGATTTCAACTGACCTCCCGAGGCCAGCATAAATAGATGGCCTGCGCGTTGTCACGAAAGCTTATCAATTGCATGTGTTTTAAGTCTTGCCAATGTAAACATTCAAAACAGTTTAAAGCATTCAAACACAAGACGCAGAAAAACTCAACTGAGAGTTCGTACGCCGAGTTCGGTGCACACACAGAAAGCTGCACAAACACCGAATCGAGCTCTTCTTCACTTCTTCCCGTGCCTGAACGAACAAATACACCTCGCCAGTTTAAACATATAAACACAAAAAGACATGAAAAGCTTAATTCAGCACCCACGCGCTGTTCTGTGCGCACAGCATGCACGCAGAGAGCTGCGTCTCACAACCCTTGAACACCGAATTGAGTTTTGTCTATTTTTGCTCTTGAAACAACAAATACATACAAAATTGTCACAATACCTGTCTTTGCAAGTATCCTTGAAAAATTGTTGGCTATGTCTTAAGTGAAAGTAAACAGTTGAGAAAGAAATCGAATGTGTATCATTATATTGGATGTATTGTCTCTTAAAGTGACCGCGCGTAATTTACTAGCTGCTGTCAGTGTCCTTAATGTTAATCCAAGAAATTAAATGGGAGAAAATCACTCACTGCTCTTTACTGAATTCTTTGTAGTTTTAACAATAATTAATCTATATTTAATTTGTACAGTGAAGACTATGCAATGCTATTTACAGTTGATTATTCAGTTTCTGTACCTGGACACCTTTAAACTTGAAAAAACTTAAACATTGTTTAATTTGTTTATTTGTGCTATTTACACAATTTCAAATAAGGCCCATGGGTACAACCTGCATCGGGGCCCCGCAAATCTCAGCTACGGCCCTGCTTGGGCCTACAAGATGAACTTTTGCCTATGCTTTTAACAAAAATACCACAGCAAAAACAACTAGATTAATATAAATTTCAAATATTGAAGTGTTGAAGAAAAGTAAATAGTCAGTAATGAAATCGGAAGAAACAAATCAATTAGCAATAGCATAAATAAATACAACTGAACCAAATTTCAGGTACAGAAAGTATAATTAAAAGTTTAAAAATACTGCATAGGTTTCTTTTCATACGTAAAATATAGATTAATTAATTTAAATGATTAAATATATTTAGTCAAGATTAGTGAATGATTTTCTTTTGTTTTTTGATTAACATTTGTCAGGTAGCGCGTGTTTAGGCTGTTGTCTTTTAAAACACTGTACATGTTAGTTTTCTTTTTCATCTGTTTATGTTTACTTGAGACACAAATGGCTGTGTTTATGATGATATACTGATGTAGTTTTTGTATACTGGTTGATAAATATGAAAGAAGTGAGTTGTGGCATGGAACAACATTTTCTGCAGTGGAAATGCACAGAATGGCTTGAGAACAAACAAACTGGGGACATGCATTGAAACGGCATTTCTCTGTGTTTGCGCTTGTGGTCTAGATGTGTGTATTGCACACAAACAGTTTTTTGCGTTTGTGTACTTTAATTGTTTTACATCCCATTAAAATGTCAATGCAGTAATTAAGCAGAATCGAAATGCATGTGTCTTATTGAATACCTGGTTATAGAAATTTGGATCTGGTTTTAAAATGCAACTGGTTTTCGGTACTAGACTCTAGTGGTAAATAGTGCAAGTGTGGAACAATTTGTAGAATCAATGTCTGAAGATGTGATGCTTGAAGAATTGTTTGCACATGAAACTGTTTAATATTCACAGTCACGTTGTGGAGGAAAAGAGCAAATGAGGTGATGAAACCAATAAAGGCAAGGTTGGACTTTCTGTAAAAGCTACGGTGAAAGGAAATGAGAAAACATCTGGAAAAAGTGTTAAGAGAGGCAATCAAAAGTAAAGAAAGATGTTTAGTAGAGTGAGAAGTAATTTTCTTGTTTAGGTGTTTGTTGTAAGACAGTAATGTGAATTTTTTGTTTATTGTATAGTGTTACAATATAGTACATAGTAGACAAAAGTTCTAAATGTAAGCAGTTTTGGATTTTTTAAGTATTTTTCATGTTACAACATAGAACAAACAACTTTGTAGCACATTTGGATTTATTTACAATTGAGAAAGTTATAATTGAGAAAGTTATACTGAGATGTTTATGTTTAGTATTAAGGGTGCATTATCAAACGTGTTTTTATATATTTTGACTTTGACTAAAGAGTCTTAAATTAAGTAATGTTAAAATAAGGGCTTAATTGCTGTTAAACAGTCTTTAAAAACACAGTAGAGATGGTTTAAATTTGATCACTTGTTTATTGAATTTGTTTTAAAATGTTTTAAATAATCATTGTTTGTCTGTTTAGTATGGAGAGTGAAAGGGGCAAACTAAAGAAAATGTGTTTTGTAATTGGAATGGCTTTTTTTTGTTGTCCAGTTCTGGGACCTAATAATTATTGCAGAAGGTTTTTTATTTTCTACACGTTATATGTATATTTTAAAAGTATAGATGACAACTGTGATGTTTCATGTGTCTGCCATAACATCTTTCTACACATATTTTGCATTATAGTACTTAGTTGAGCTCTTACATTTACATTACATTACATTTAGCAGACACATTTATCCAGTTCTTAAGTAGTTAATAAGTAGAGTTCTTAAGGAAAAGGGCAAATTACAGAGCAACACTATGGTAAGCAAGGTATTTACCAAATGGTCAAGGTTAATTTGAGATATTATACGTTTTTAGTTGGGATTTTCCTCTATTAATTTGTGTTATAATTTGCTTTTAGTTTTATTTTTATTTAACATGCTAAATAAATATGCAGCTTGGATTTATTGTTCATGTGTTTTAACAATGAAAAGATGACAATTCCTGTTTGTTATTTGAAGGTTTAATAAAGTGATTTTAAAAAGTTCAATATATAGTGACATGACTCACGTGACACTCCACGCACACAGGATGTTTACAAGAAAGGAAAATACGTTTTTCTACGGAAGTTCTAAGCGGCCATGCAATATATATTTTTTCCTTCTTGTTTCACAGTGTATGAGGGTATAGGACACAATTTTGGACACAGTGAATTAAAATTGTAAAGCAATTAAAACATCTTGTTTGGATCATTTAAGGAAGGTAGAAATGTTTGAGAAAGAAATAAAAAACAAACACCATCCTGTGTGTCTTACATGGGAATGAACTTTTTGTCAAAAAGGATAATTCCTGCATTTAGTTTGTCATGTCAATTTATTTAAAGCAGTAAAATGATACAATAAATATTTACAATAGTATTTGTTGCAATACGTTTGTAGTAAGTATGATTATTAATAGAATGTGAAGTGTTATGTTTGTGTTAGGCTAATATAATAAATGTTGTGCTATATAGAGTTGTTTAAGGAGGGTATCGTCTTAAACACTAGGGGCGCTGCGATGTGTTTGTAGAGAGCACCTTTCTTGTTGGTAGAAGCCATTTTGTCCTGATCTCTGAAACGGCAAAACACGTTTTTGTTTCGGCTACGTAATCTTATTAATCCGTATTGTATAACTGATCATCCATAATTTTTCTAATATATTTCAAGTATTTTATATTTGATTGATATGTTTCTATGGTTATCTTTGGTAAATGAGTGCATAAAGGTGTTGATTTTACTTTAATATGAGGCCTGGGTCATTCGACAGAAACGTCCACACTTCTGTCCCTAGACTTTACAGAAATATTACAATTGAAATACACATTAGGGTTAAATTTTTTGTATATTTTAAAATGAAACAATATGTGATTTGAACAATTACATCTTCCTGAGCTATCAATCTGGCATTATAATTTTTTTTATTAATTATATAGAATTCCAAGTACCACAAAACTGCTTGTCCCCACAGCCATGTACAGAGGGAAAGTGCTTTATTTTGAGGTCAAAAACAGGATTTTCTACCATTTAAAATACAAAAGTCTATTCATAACGATCAATCAAATGATGTAAATGGCATAAAAAAACAAAATGCCAAATAATTATTATAAAATATATAATGAAAATAGTGGTCCCCTGGAGTTGTGTCACTGGTGTTACCGCTTAACAAAAGTCTTTTATTTTGGAATAAAAAATTACACTGATGACATCACTCGACTACCTCCTTCCCCTTTCCTGAAGATCTATGAAGGCAGGCCCATGGTAAGTCCACTGTCTCTTTTCAGTTGTCAGAAATGTTCTCATTTATCTCATGATTTTATATGAAGCTTTTAGTTGACGTCACTGGTGTGATCTACTTTATTGTTAGGGAATTGTAAAAAAAAAAACTAGAATACAATTTGATTAAATTACTTAATTTAAAGAGTATACCATGATTGACAACATGTGGTTTGATACCTAGCAGCAGCCATTTTGTAAAATGCATTTTTCATGAAAATTGTCACTGGTGTTACTGTCACTGGTGTTACCTTCTTTATGGGTGACACCAGTGACGATCAGTAACACCAATGACTCCCATTTTCGATCAACTTAATTCAAAGCTATTAATTTAGTTCTTTTGCATAAAATAGCACTATGATTTTGTGATTCTAACTTTTATTTATCATTGTTAATCCTCCTTTGGTCAGGTATGGCTAAATTGAGTGCAGCTGAGAAGCAGCGACTTTACAGACAGCGTAGGGATGCTGTCACACTCTCACACTCAAACTCACACTCACACACACACACACACTCTCTCTCTCTCTCTCTCT
>NW_015665059.1:0-624 GCF_001515625.1 Sinocyclocheilus rhinocerous
TATTTTAAGAGACCTATCTTATTTTCTCTTGTATATCTAGTATTGTTCTTTAATATAGAAAAATGACTTCTTATCCGATTACTCGATTAATCGATGGAATAATCGGTAGAATACTCAATTACTAAAATAATCGATAGCTGCAGCCCTATTTTACACTACAATTGAGAAATTTTAAAGGTCCCATATTGTCAAAACTGAAATTTCCTGGCTTTTTTCATGATTACTACTTAATGTAGTAATTAGTGAAATAACACATAGGCCTATTTTCCATTTCCTTAATACAGCCCAAAATCTAAAACAAACACTACCTTGAATTAAAAATAATGTTAGCAATCAAAAATTTTACACTACAACATCAGAAGGTCATAAACATTTTACTCTTCTGTTTTTATTAAAATATTCCTAGGTATAAATAATGTGCATACTTTTTGTATTTTAAAAAAAAATTTTTTACTAACTTTGGTTATACACTTACACACATTATCAAGAATTTTCTAAAAAAATAAATGCTACTAAGTACAAAGACAAATGTGACCCCGGACCACAAAACCAGTTATAAGTCGCACAAGTATATTTGTAGCAGTAGCCAAAATTATATTGTATGGGTCAAAATTATAAATTTTG
>NW_015665059.1:790-910 GCF_001515625.1 Sinocyclocheilus rhinocerous
AATATGCATTGCTAAGAACTTTATTTGGACAACTTTAAAGGCAATTTTCTCAATATTTGTATTTTTTTGCACCCAAAGATTCCAGATTTTCAAATAGTTGTATCTCGGCCAAATATTATC
>NW_015665060.1:0-193 GCF_001515625.1 Sinocyclocheilus rhinocerous
TTCTATAAGCCTCAAAACTGGAGAAACAATAGTGTCTTTTTTTTTGGATGTATGCAACTTCTAACTGCCACAGTACACAGACTTCTGATTAGCTGTGCTGATATAGTAGGAGGTACTTTGCAAGAAAAGGCCATTATTTGTTCTACTTATTTTAAAAAACATTTCTATAGGTTAAATGAGGGAGGAAATATTA
>NW_015665060.1:245-524 GCF_001515625.1 Sinocyclocheilus rhinocerous
GTCTTTGAGTGTTTTGTTGTGTATGAATGCATGCTACTTCAAACTGCCACAGTACACATACTTCACATTAGGTGTGCTGAAAAAGAAGGAGGAACTTTGGAAGAAATAGCCTTTTCTTTCAACTTATTTGGAATAATATTTCTATAGTTCTCAAAACTGGAGTTTCTGAGAATTTTCTTGACTTTGAACTCCAAATTGCTACGGTAAAATGTCGCTATACACTGATCAGGCATAACCACCCTCCTAATATTGTGTTGGTCCCGCTTTTGCTGCCAAAAC
>NW_015665061.1:0-1284 GCF_001515625.1 Sinocyclocheilus rhinocerous
TCTCACACCAGTATGTATTTTCTGATGTACTTTCAAACTTTGTAGAAACGAAAAAGTCTTTCCACACAAATAACATGAATGTGGCTTCTCCTTTGTATGAACTCTCAGGTGTGTCTTCAGCTCTGAAGCCCTCAAAAATGTTTTGTCACATTGATCACATGCGTAAAGTTTCTCTCTAGTGTGGATGTTCATGTGTCTCTTAAGGCTTGATGATTGTGTGAAACTCTTCCCGCACTGATCACAAGTGAATGGTTTCTCTCCAGTATGAACTCTCATGTGAAGCTCAAGATTACGTTTGCATGTGAAACTTTTTCCACATTGAGTGCAGATGAAATATTTCTTGGCTCTTCTTTTCTTTGAATCTTTCTGTTTGGGTTTTTCTCCACTTTTGACATGATTTTTCTCCTCAACTTCACTCAATTCTTCTTTCTCCTCATTATCTTCAATCAACTCTGCAACAAAAGTAAAAACAGTAAATGTTCATTAACTCGTTAAAAAATGAACCCTGATATAACAGCGGAGAGTAGACAATTGTATTACAAACTTTTGATGGCTGCTCTGTCAATTCCACGTCATCAGTTAGGAACCTAGGTGTGCTATTTGATAGCTTACAAAATTTTGATCATTTTAATGTAATTTTATAAATTATACTTCCCTGAAACTTTCCATGGATGAGGTACATTGATCTACAAATTATTATTTAAAAAATATAATAGGCACAAATCTCATGTTTTATAGGGACAACTATTTAATGTTTGTTCAACAACATGACAGGATATGGCATCCGGGACTGGATCTTAACTATCTGGCGTTAGACTCAATCTAACATAAATTTTGTTGAAAAAAAAAGTACTTGGTTCATAGGAAGTGTCCCTAATTATTTGATGCTTCAGCAAAATTATTCAACAGCTCTAAAGATTTTTCTTGTTACAGCAAACCAAAATATAAAGCTGCCTGAAGCTTTATAATCGTCAGCATTATGAATGAAGAATAAACACCAACCTGTTAGTTCTTCAGTATCTTCAGTGTGTTTGATTCTGCAGGGTTCTGGATCTCTCATCTTCTCTCTGTCCTCTTTAATAAACTCAGTCTTTGCAGATTTCAGCTCTTCCTGATGATTTGATGCTCGTCTTCACTTGTGAACTGATGGAGATATTCCAGCATTTATTGATGACTTACTGTGGGAGGAGCTTCACTGATGACGTGATTACTGTGGGCGGAGCTTCACTGATGATGGGTTTGCAGTGGGTGGAGCTGATCTGCCAAAATAAAAAATATATCAGT
>NW_015665062.1:0-1741 GCF_001515625.1 Sinocyclocheilus rhinocerous
TATTTCAGTGGATGTATACTGTGTTTTTATAGCAAAAAAAAAAAAAGAGGGTTTAATTTGACAATCAAACAATTAAATTAAAACTATTGCAATATTATTCTCTGTAATTACTGTTCAAATATACACTTGTTCTGTGTTTAAGCCCAAATTGTTCCTCACTTATTCCATGTAGTTACAGTGTAAATACAACAGTTGCGGGCTGTAAATTAAAGTGGTGCTTGTTACCTCCTTGTTCCATGTAGTTACAGGGTAAATACAACAGATGCGGGCTGTAAATTAAAGTGGTGCTTATTCCCCCCTTGTTCCATGTAGTTACAGGGTAAATACAACATTTGCGGGCTGTAAATTAAAGTGGTGCATGTTCCC
Organism: Sinocyclocheilus rhinocerous; assembly: GCF_001515625.1. NCBI lineage: Eukaryota > Metazoa > Chordata > Actinopteri > Cypriniformes > Cyprinidae > Sinocyclocheilus > Sinocyclocheilus rhinocerous. The sequence continues at coordinate 367 of NW_015665062.1, forward strand.
CCCTTATTCCATGTAGATACAGGGTAAGTAAAACAGTTGCGGGCTGTAAATTAAGGTGGTGCTTGTTACCTCCTTGTTCCATGTAGTTACACGGTAAATACAACATTTGCGGTGTTGCTTGTTCCCCCCTTATTCCATGTAGTTACAGGGTAAGTGGCTACAACAAATTGCTATGAAACTATTGTGTATACAGTAGGTCATACATACATACATACATACATTATATATCAGGTAATATATCAATAAACATGGTGACTGTTTTATTTAATTCAAATATTGTTTGAAATTTGGGTTTTTAAATTAAAATCACACACAACATGACAGCAGTAGCAACACAGGCAACAGATAATAAAAGATACAAATGTATTACACCAGTTCAGAAAAAAGCAAAGCAACTCCATACTTACACAGCTTATACAGTTAAACCCAATTCTTTTGAAAAGCTTGTTTAAGAACAAATGTAAGATTTTGTTCAATTTGTTCATGTTTTTCACCCACTGACGAAGTTAAACTATTATGGCCAAACCCCATACTTACACAGCTTATACAGTTTATTTATTTATTTATTTTATTTTATTTATTTAGTCATTTAGCAGACGCTTTTATCCAAAGGGACTTCACTGAGACAGTTAAACCCAATTCTTTTGAAAAGCTTGTTTAAGAACAAATTTAAGATTTTGTTCAATTTGTTCATGTTTTTCACCCACTGACGAAGTTAAACTATTATGGCCAAACCATCACGCCAATAAACACACAGGGCCCTATCATACACCTGGCGCAATGCGGCGCTAGGCGCGACGTGTTTTTTTGCTAGTTTCAGCCCGATGCAGTTGTCATTTTAACGTCCTGCGCCACGTTGTTTAACTAGCAAATGCATTTTCGCCCATTTGTGCGCCCATGGGCGTGCTGGTCTGAAAACGAGGTGCGTTCAGGCTCATTGCTGGCGCGTTGCTATTTTGAGGCAACTGAAATAGACTGCGCCATTGACTTTAGACCAGGTCTTTGTTGGTCAATGGTGCAGTCTATTTCAGTTGCCTCAAAATAGCAACGTGCCAGCAATGCGCCTGAACGCTATACCCTTTTAGACCGCACACCGACCGTTTTTCCCGTCGTTAAACTAACAAAAGTGGATTTGGACACACCCTAAGTGCACCTGCGCCGTGCGCTTTAGACCATGCGCTTAGATCGTTAAAATAGGGCCCACAGTAATAAAGTCAAGATTAAACTGTGTATTATAGTGAACTGACAGGAGTTTACCATCTTTGATTTTACCGTTTTGATCCACGTCTTCAAGCACCATTTTGACTAGTTCACAGTTCCCGGTTTCAATCGCCGCTCAATGTTGAGAGAACATACTCGGACAAAACCCTCCAGT
>NW_015665062.1:4763-52582 GCF_001515625.1 Sinocyclocheilus rhinocerous
CGTTGCTATTTTGAGGCAACTGAAATAGACTGCGCCATTGACTTTAGACCAGGTCTTTGTTGGTCAATGGTGCAGTCTATTTCAGTTGCCTCAAAATAGCAACGTGCCAGCAATGCGCCTGAACGCTATACCCTTTTAGACCGCACACCGACCGTTTTTCCCGTCGTTAAACTAACAAAAGTGGATTTGGACACACCCTAAGTGCACCTGCGCCGTGCGCTTTAGACCATGCGCTTAGATCGTTAAAATAGGGCCCACAGTAATAAAGTCAAGATTAAACTGTGTATTATAGTGAACTGACAGGAGTTTACCATCTTTGATTTTACCGTTTTGATCCACGTCTTCAAGCACCATTTTGACTAGTTCACAGTTCCCGGTTTCAATCGCTGCTCAATGTTGAGAGAACATACTTGGACAAAACCCTCCAGTTTTGGGAGAGAAGGGTCTTGGTTAGAGTGGTATTCAGGAAGCTCATGGTCACTCTGAGCTTCATGATCATATATGGAGATGGGAAAAACCTACAGAAGGACAAACATCACTGCAACACTCCACTGATCTGTGCGCCGTGCGCTTTAGACCATGCGCTTAGATCGTTAAAATAGGGCCCACAGTAATAAAGTCAAGATTAAACTGTGTATTATAGTGAACTGACAGGAGTTTACCATCTTTGATTTTACCGTTTTGATCCACGTCTTCAAGCACCATTTTGACTAGTTCACAGTTCCCGGTTTCAATCGCCGCTCAACACTGCAACACTCCACTGATCTGGGCTTTATGGGAGAGTGGCCAGACTCAAGCCTCTCCTCCATAAGGACTCTCAGACTGCAAGGAATAAGATTTTCTGGTTTGATGAACTTCAGTTCCAATCACCATGTATAGTGGTAACCCGGCACTGCTCATCACATGCACAATACTATCGCAGCGGTGAAGCATGGTGGTGATAGCATCATGCAGTGGTGGCAGGCATCTGATTCAGTGCGCTCAGAACCTCAGACTGTCCATGAGGTTCACCTACCAACAGGACAATGACCCAAAGCACACAGCTAAGACAATGCTTGTATAGCTTATGGACAACCTTGTGAATGTCTTTGAGTGGACCAGCCAGAGCTTGGACTTGAACACAATCAAACATCTCTGGAGAAACCTGAAAATGGCCATCTACGGACAGTCCCCATCCAACCTGACACAGCTTGAGAGGATCTGCAGAGAAGACTGGCAAAAAATCCCCAAATGCAGATGTGCAAAGCTTGTTGCATCATACCCAAAAATAATAAAAGCTGTAAACACAGACTAAGTGCTGAATTATGGGTATGAATACTTATGCAATGTAATTATTTCAGTTTTTCCTGTTTTAATAAATTTGTTTGCTTTGTCATTATAATGTATGAAGTGTATGATGTGGCGAAAAAGTAATTTAAAGCAGTTTAATGTAACAAAATACGAAAATGTTCATACCCCTTCATTTTTTCTCTCTCTCACAAGGTACTCAAAAATCAGTGAGGGAAAAACCCTCATACTATGTATGATTTATTTTAATGCTTGACATAATTAAGAATTCACATTCATATGACATAGTCTGGACTTGTTAAGATGTCCTCAATCAAAGAGTTGATTTAATTAGCATGTGGCTTTATCTGGGGTTAAACAGCAATGCATTATATGCATATTCAATTAGACGGATAAAAGTCCAAACCGCACTATGGGGTTGCTGGTGGTAACTGTGCCGCAGGGCTCCGCCGGTCCTGCTTACATGTCAAAGATAATTCCCAGCAATGAACATCATAGTGAATTTTTGTCTCCTAAATCTCACCAGGACGTATTAATATAATGGGCCATATTCGTTTAGCTAATCAGAGCATGTACGGACATTTGCTTGGAAAGGCAAATGGTGCTATTCAACTAAGCCTGGCATTCAGCATGAAATGAATCAAGGATGATTTTTTTTTCTGCTCGCTCATGAGACGCACAGGTTCTTTTTTTTTTTTTACTTTGATAAACTGCTGATAATGGCAGTTTTACGGTCAATTAAATTTTCAACAAACAGTTGCCTGAAGTAATGTTTAAGGTGGCTAAAATGCAGACACAGTACATACGTCTTTTTTTGCTTACTCAAATAAAAGAAATTAGTTTGGATGTTGTGCATTAATTTTTCATTACCGATGCAGATAATTCCACAAGATCATATTATGTCTCTGTAGAGTTTTCTTTGCTGGTATTGACAGAAAGTGAAAACAATCTCTGTATCGACATTCATCAAACCGTTAGGTCTGGAACCGCCTCTGGACCTTCTGTTCTCCTCCTTATTTTGTGGAGATGACATTAGCGTTGACATCTACCCTACATCATGCCAGTTTTTATGAGGTAGAACAGATTGATCCTTAAAGATGAAACCACACCAAATAAACTCTTTCTTGCAGTGTGTGATGGATTTATACTGTAGTATTTTGAAGTACTGGGTATTTTACTTAAGGGATGTTATTCACGTTTTACAGTCTGGCCCAGAATGAAATAAATAATGCTTTTGTGAGACCAGGGCATCAGATATTATGAGATTTTCCACTTCATTTTGAGGTTGTCTGGATGGGGACCTAAAACACTTCTATCTTTTCTTACAAAGTGTTACCACACATAATTTCACAACAATGCCAAGACAAACATAGAGTTTGACAAGCAAGAAAGACTGGCTCTACTTGCTTTGTGAGATATATTTCACACCGAAGAGCGTAACGGAAAGAGAAAGGTGAGATACACAGCTTCAATGAGAAGGATGCAATGTCATGAGCAGCATGGGTTATGTTTTCTGAGTAAACATCCAATGAGATCACATCGGTTGCTCTATAAAGTGTTGCTCATTATGTTTGTTGTGTTCTCACCCACTAAAGGTTAGTGAAAAGAGTGTTTTTGTACATAATATTATGTGTATATGGTGATACTTTACAGTGTCCATGTTACACATCCAATGCAAAAAAAAAAGGTAATTTACTTTAATAATAACAGTAGTAGAAAAATTTATTTATGATGTTCCATTTAACATGTAGTGTTATTGTTAACTAAAACTATTAAAAAAAGTTTTTAAAAAAATCTGAAAAAAGTAAATATTAAATGTTTAAAACAAAAACTGAAAATATATAAAATATTATAAATATGAATACATGTTTTAGCAGTATATATACCTATAAATAATACTAAAATCGAGAAAAAAAAGCAATTTGCTTGAATGCCACTAGTAGAATTTATTGTACGTAATATATAAAAGACTGCATGGATGCATATAATTTACTTTTACTAGTCTCAATGGTGTAAAGCAATAAACATATTTAATTAATCACATATGTTAATGTGCTAATTTGTTCTAAAAATAAGTATTAGAAAATAGTAATTGGAAAATGATTTTAGGTACACAGAAAAAAAAATAGGATTTACATTGTAACAAAATTTTTCAAAAATGGCTAGCACATTTCACTAATAATGACAAATGGAAAGCAAATTTTCAAGTTGACCCACTGAAATCATCAATCATCTGATAATCATATTTTAAAGTGTATAGATAGAAGAGTTTACACCTGACTACTAGTTGAAATTTAAACAAAATTCACGTTTCAGATGCAAATACCGAAACTACATACTTAGTATACGTGTCAATAAAGCAATTATTTAAAGGAACAGTTCACCCTAAAATAAAAGTTTGCTGAAATCAGTACATCAATTAAAGTCATATGAAATGTAAAGCTGCTTGTCTGTAAGAAACAAATCCATCATTAAGGTGTTTTAACTTTCAACCATCACTTCTGGCCATAATCCATAATGCTTTCTCCAGTGGTGGATTTTGATGTGAGAGGGCAGCAAGGGATGGACTTTTTCTCTCTCACATCAAAATAAACCAACATATTTGCTTAGTTTTAACTAAACCGTTTCTCTAAGCAGATTTCTCTCCTGAATCAGAAGAGACAACTTTTTCACTGGAGAAATCAATATTATGGATAGAGGGCTCTAATGATGAATTTATTTCGTACAAACACACAGCTTTTCGCCTCACAAGAAGTTAATTGATGGACTGGAGTGGGGTGGATTATTGTGATGTTTTTATCAGCTGTTTGGACTGACGGCACCCATTCACTGCAGAGGATCCATTGGTGAGCAAGTGATATAATGCTAAATTTCTCCAAATCTGTTTTGATGAGGAAACAAACTCATCTACATCCTGGAATGGCCAAATTTTCATTTTTTAGTGAACTATTCCTTTAATGCTCTGATGTGAAACATAAACTAGTGTATATCCATTATGAAAACCGCAGTGCACCGGTTTGAGAAAATACATGGCAATATGACAACGAGCGTCAGCAAAAGCTCTCAAAACTCGAGTTAAGTGTGCTGTTGGCCAGTGGCATGTCAAAACGGTATGTTCAATTTGCTTAAAAACTGCAATAATTAGGCCGACAATGTGAGGGTCATGTGTCAAATGGTTTAAATGAATACGCTGGGCATGACAGAGTCAGGTGCAGAATATAAATGCTGTTACGGTTTACATAGGCCTCAGCAGGTGAACGAACAGGCGAAACCTCATCTTGACCTGAAACAACAAAAGAAAGTATCACATTGCCATCAGGCTAGTCTATACTTGGATAATTATAATTCAATAAATACAGAAGTTTGGCTTAAAGTCTCAACAAGATTGTCACACTCAAGATCATTAGTTTAGCATTTAACGTGACATTTCCTACAGCGATACGGCATCAAGAAAGAGTTTAAACAAAGCACGGAAAGACTGCGTGACCTAACGCTGAGGTTTCCTCGCAGTGATTTAATGCTTTGAACCCACTGCAAGAGTGCACTGAATAATTACACTGTCAAGTACCATTTTCACTTTTTTGCAATCTCGCCGTCTGTGACATTTCTGTGAGAGACTCAGGCTATCAGGAAATGTGTTGCATGTTATTAATTAGTATCATTGTTAGAAGGTTAACATTATTGTCGAATACTAAATGTCTCGTTCATTGCATCAAACCGAGCGGATAATGCATTTGTGTGGCTGTCTGCTTGTGTTGACTCACAGCATTTCATTGCTTTCCTATTAAAGAATTGCGTCGTTTTGTTCTTCCAGAAAGCCAGGTAACAATGGAGGCGAACATGAGTGAAGGAAAGTTGAATGAATCTCTGAGAACAAGAAGAGATGTATCAGTGCGAGGTTGGGTTTGAGTACAGTCACAGGGCTGACTTGTTTTGTTTGACAGTCTAATTTCTCCTCAGTCTACAGAAGTACACGCATCTTGTCAGGAAGCAGCGCGAATAAAAGGCAGAGTGAATTCTGGTGTTAAACTGAACCTCTTGAACAGAAACAACAAAAAGATCTCTTTTTTTCATTTATACCCTCCGTCGGTAAGCGATCGCTGTCTAACAATCACCTGTTGTCTGTAGGCTTTACCTCTGCAGAGTCTTTCAAAGTCGCCGTAATCTGTTTTTAATTGCAGGGGTGGGTGCTGTTATCCTCTTTGTAGTTCTTCTTAGCTTAATACAGCTTTATGTGAATCAAATGATGCTAAAGGCATCAGAGTCTTTCGGTAAGAGGATATTACTGCGCACATGATAACAAGATTGAGTCATGTTAACACTGTTTACTATAATCTACTTGCAAGTACAGTTATCTGGAGTGTCATCAACAAATATGATCTGAGCTGCAGCTGCTGATTCCCACAAATGACTCAAAAATAAGAATCAATTATAGTTACCCATATGGCTCCACTGCTTTTGCACGCACAAAGAGCTTAATTGCATGTGGATTTGTCAATAAACAAATAGACAAGGCCCCTCTGGGTGACAACCGCTGCTTTATCAGCATACTGCAGCACATCCTTGACTAAACACTGGAGGAGCTAAAAGCAAATATGCTGTAGATTTTCAATATTTCGCAAAAGAGAATGTACCTCTTTGTCACCTGAACACATTACGGACTGTTTTGACTCACATAAAGTTACATATTACAATCACTATGCACGTTTCCTGGGAATGCACCCATGCTCTTGAACTACAATTAAACAAAACAGTCTAATGTGATAAATATGTATATAAGTCAGGAAGTAGTCAATGTTGCAATAACAGGCCTGAGATCACTATATGACATTGTTAGTATATTAAAAATATTAAAGCTAGGAAATGCATTTGCTCCAACAGGCAGGTTCCAATGTTTACTGTTACTGTTACATAACCTATTATGATGTTATGTTCTTAACTTTTTTTTATTTATTTTTGGTTTCATATAATGTACCAGGAACCTCTTTTAGATATAAAGCCTTTTTGGTTTGAAAAAAAAAATTATAATAATAATTTATCAACATTAGTTAACTACTTTAGTTAAAGGAATAGTTTACCCAAAAATGAACATTTACTGAAAATGTACTCTTCCTCAGTTCATCAAACAACAGTGCTTGATCTGTGCATATGTCTCTCCTGATTCAGCCAAGACGACTTTTTCACTGGTGAAAGCAATATTACAGATAGAGGATTCATATTTTGACGGCAAACAATGGTTTGAAGTTAAAACGTCTTTATGATGGATTTGTTTCTTACAAACACACAGCTTTTTACTTCACAAGACATTACTTGATGGACTGGAGTGGTGTGGATTACTTGTGGATTATTGTGATGTTTTTATCAGCTGTTTGGACTCTCATTCTGACGGCACCCATTCACTGCAGAGGATCCATTGGTGAGCAAGTGATGTAATACTAAAAAATATCCATATCTGCTCTGATGAAGAAACAAACTCATCTACAGCTTGGATGGCCTGAGGGTGAAAAAAGTACATTTTTATTTTTGGGTGAACTATTACTTTTTACATCAATTTTTGAAATGAACACTACTTATAAAGCATATACTAATTTTAGTTAGTTAATTTCAACATTTACTAATGCATTTTTTTTATTAAAAGTTTTGTTTTATTATTATTATTATTATTTTACATTGATGTTTGCTTGTGTAAAGTTAGGACGTTCTGTCATACTTCTCTCTCTCTCTCTCTCTCTCTCTATCATGTTGAAACTGCATCGCTATGGGATGATATTAGACTCTAAATGATTAATAGATGCACGCACAATTATCCATGTACTCATTTTAATAAATTTAGCTGTCTAGCGTCCACTACAGCATGTACTCTCACAATGCTATCGGTTGAAAGACGTCTCTTTTTCTATTCCTAATGTGCTGCAGAGCAATTATGAATTATTTTATTAATAAATATGTACAGACGCCAAACACAAATCCAAGTGGATTTTCATCAAATGACATCATAGTTTTAACGCATACTGGTTCTGATGTGTTAGTGATATGGATAAAAGACTGAAAGCTGTTGTGTGTGCATGAATAGCAGATTTGGTCAATTTAGCAGCAAAGGTAATTTGACTTCGCTTTACGGGTTTCATATGTGCACGTGGCTAGCATCTATACACACTACACCAATCAGAGTGAACTTTAAGCCAGGTAGCACTTTTTTCAATACATGTTCACACCGAAGGAAATCTGATTTAGTCTGCGAGCGAGATTGATCCTTTATTTGAGCTGGCCCTCCAACACTCGGAGAAGAGATGTCTGATAGGTTTTCACTTCAAGGATACTTCCACTTCTTCAGGCGCAGGAATCTTGTTATTTCCAAAGCCCTCATGCTGCCCTAATTGGCCCCAGTCATTGTCTTGTTAGATAGACATGGTCCAGCCTGATATTTTGGCTCTTCTGAGGGCCACTCATTTTTGCAATACCTCCTTGTTCTTCACAAGATGTCCACTTTGCAGGGAAAGGTTCATGATACTCTTGAGTATCATCGACAGACACCCTTGTCTGTGGTATCAAGGAATCCTTTGAGTGTATCCAGGGATCAAAGAACAAGGCATTTCAGACAATTTTTGGAATCAGATCTTATTCGACAATACTTTTAAAAATATTCTTGGTTTAAAAAGTCCTGTAATTTAAATTTAAATGCCACACTTTTGCCCATAAAAATCATAAGCCAGAGTCTGGCAGCAATGTTCTCAAATAACGTCTCTTTCTACAGTAGAGACATTGTGAAGCGAGTCAGTAATAATTGCAACCACACCTTCGTCTTATCTCTTGCAATATCCTGTTGAGCAAATATGATTGCATAATTGCCATTCTAAGATGCAATATTAGGAGGTTATTGAAATGAGCAACTCGGCTAACATTTAATTGGTTTCACTTAGTTATCCAAATCTGATACTTAGCATGTCTTTATAGACAGTTCTGTGTGTGTTTGTGAGTAAGCAAAGACAAAACCGTCTAAAATCAAGGATCTTAGAGCAGTCAAAAGGCCACAGGGTTGAAAAGGAAACTGTCACTGTGGGGAAAGGGAAACATTAGCAGCTTTCTCTGCATGTTACCGAACTATGGCGTAATTTCTTTTGTATTCTATGCTTAAGGGTCGATATCACTTTCAGCTCTGCCTTGTTCTCCTACCTGTCACCCATGTGGTTTTTGTTTTGTTGTGTGTTACCATGGTGTTGCAGCATATAAACTCTATGCCTTTTTTTATGGTGTTGGCACTGACACTATAGTGGCCCAAAAAATGAAAGCACAAATCTAAAATTCTGAATTTGAATGACTTTTGCTTGTTAAACATCTTTCAAATAAGGCTCTATGTTTGCAATGCAGTAGCAGCATTTTATTAATTGCTTAATATTCATTTCTACATATATATTTTAAACTTTTTTTTATTTGTACAAATTAACGGCAACACTTTACTTAATGTATAATGCGTTATAAAGGGTTATTAAAGGGTGTATTATGCATTATAATTATTCACAATGTGCATTGTAATGCATTGTAATACATTATATCTTGTCGTGAATAATTATAACAGAAATTAAAATGCACAGTGTAACAATGAATCGATAAGTGTTATAATGTATTAACTGTGGTGCAATTATTCATGAGATTGTACAATGCATTATAAGGTGCACAAGGCATAATTAATGCATTAAAACTACTTTTATAATGCATTATACATAAAGGCTTTAAGTAATGTTTTACCAGATTAACATTAGTTAATGTAATGCACAAACTAAAGTTTACAAATCAAACAATAGTACAGTCATATATTATACATTTTATATATAGTATTTATTTCAACTTTATTTTTTGTACATTTCTCATTTAAATGTAGTTTAATTTGACTTACTAAAATAACTAAAACTGAAATACCAATTAATAAAACTATACACTCAAAAAAATGCTGGGTTAAATACTACCCAGTGCTGGGTAAAATAGGGACAAACCCAGCAATTGGGTTGTTTTGACCCAGCGGTTGGGTTACTACCCAGAAGGTTGGGTTAAACATTTAACCCAACCGCTGGGTCAAAACAGCCCAATTGCTGGGTTTGTCCCTATTTTACCCAGCACTGGGTTGTATTTAACCCAGCATTTTTTAGAGTGTATACAGTATAACATAAAAAAGTCTAAACATTTACAAAAACACAATGAAATTACTAAAACGTTCGGTCACACTTTATTTTAAGGTCCGATTCTTGCTATTAACAAACCATTAACTACGACTTTTGCTTCAATAACTGTGTTAATAACAGGCATGATAATAAGCAACTAATTAATAGTGAGAATTGGTCCCACACTGCTATAACCATACAGTAACTATGACTTTAAAGTTTTAATAATCTTTCTAATTCTATGGAAATAGGAAAGCTCACACCACAACTTATAATTATACCAAAACAGAAAAACAATATTGCTGGAATCACATTTAGACATTTAGCTTTAGTGTATTCATAGATTAAATATTGTTTTTAGATTTTATAAATATTGCAATTACATTCATGTTCACAAATTGAACCCTGTTGCCAGGCCTTATTATTTTTCTGTGGTACCATCCTATCTTTAGGCCTTGCCTTCCGCTGCAGTGTGACCAGAGTGAGACGTCATCCTAGGTAGGCAATGTCATACTTCCAATATGCAAAAATGGCTCTGTGATGAGAGCTTCCACTTTCACAGGCTCAACCGCTTTTCTTGACTGCTCTTTCCTTGTCAGGTTAGAGAGTACAGGAGAGAAATTAAGGGCCATGGAGCACCTGTAATAACCTGCAACCCCCTGGAAAGCATGTACCTGCCTATTTGCAGTGGGTCTGGAAAAAGACTTGACCGCTTCCACCTTCTTCCCGCAGCTTTATTATGCTATATCTGATCTGGAAGCCCAGGTAATATGTTTCTTATAACCCCAGACGTCGCTTCTTCAGGCAATTCGTCTTGCACCTTCTGAACTCATATTGGATGCTTTCATAATGGACGATTACATCATCCTGCTAGGCTGTTGCAAAGTCTTGATGGGGATGGACAATTACATCCATCAACCACCAGAACCAGTGGTTAGGGGTCTCTGAACTGATCTCTGATTATCTCGCTGAGTTTTCTTCTGATTGCTCCCCAATGCCAACCATGACCAGGCACTCAGAGAAGACAAAGTCATGCAGGGTGAGCAGAGAGCAACTTTTCTTGAAATTAATTTGACAATGCTTGCACCATCAAGCTGATGGGCTCAAATGGTCACGGATCCCACCTCTTCACCTGCCATGTATAGTCCCTGCCAAGATGCAGGAAATTTGCAGTTAGGGAAACCAGTTTTAACACAATATTAAGAGCATGTATGTGCTGGTTCATGTGTGTTAGGCTTTGAACAGCAGCATTTCTCATGGTTTGTGCTAATTTAGTTAGTTGTAAAGCACGTAAAATTACTCCAAGAAGGAAAACGAATACCAGGCCCTATAGCCAATAACACCTTACTTTACCACTTTCCTTAGCATCCTCTTTATATTTTTGGTTAAGGTTAATGGAGTCACCAAACAACCATCATGGACATGGTGGTCAGGGTTTTCAAACTGTTACTGTGACTGTGGCAGATTTGTGGGGGGAAAATATATATATTTTTAGGGGTGTCAGATAAGATATTTATGAAATGTTTAACATACTGTGATTATACATCTTTGGGTGTTTAGGCACTTAAATTTAACAAATTTGCTAACATTAGTATTTTATTCAAGTATTTTATTAATAGCACATGAAGCAAATCTGCATATATATATACAAAATAATAAATAAAAGAAAAAAATATGTGTTTATACTAAATGTGACCCTGGACCACAGAACCAGTCATAAGGGTCAATTTTTTCAAATTGAGATTTATACATCATCTGAAAGCTGAATAAATAAGCTTTCCATTGATGTATGGTTTGTTTGGGACAATATTTGCCCGAGATACAACTATTTTAATATCTGGAATCTGAGGGTGCAAAAAAATCTAAATACTGAGAAAATCGCATTTAAAGTTATCCAAATGAAGTTCTTGGCAATGCATATTACCAATCAAAAATTAAGTCTTGATATATTTATGGTAAGAAATTTACCAAATATCTTCATGGAACATTATCTTTACTTAATGTCCTAATGATTTTTGGCATAAAATAAAAATCGATAATTTTGACCCATACAATGCGTTTTTGGCTATTGCTAAAAATATACCCAAGCGACTTTCCAGGGTCACAAATATTTCCAAATAATATTTTAACATTTGTTTTTTGTATAATGACAGTGAAAAAGAATAAGAGGGGCCCTCAAAAAGAAAGGATCATATATTTGGGGCTCCTTAGCATCCAAAAAGTTTGAAAATCTCTTTTTTTTCTGATGGAGATGACTTCTTGGTACTGTTTCGCAAAGTTTGCAACCACTATATATTCATGACTCCTTGTGGTCTATAGTGGCCTTTGCGATTTGCCCCAAATGACTCAACGTAGACCTTCATCAGTGGCACCAGAGGGATGGATGAGAATGATCCAGCATGGTTGTTGCCTTGTTTAATCCAAAAACCTTAGAAATGGCTTTGGAACCTTTTCCATACTGATGTTTCTGACTGTTTTGGAGTTTCCTTTATTGCAGCACTTTGTGTTAGAAGCTTTGAGGTGACTACATATAGCTGGAATTTTAACTCAACAGGTCTGGTTGCAGTAAAGTCTATTTCAGTCTGCAAGTTCCAGCAAGTAAGTTCCAGCGAAAATGTTATTGATTTATTTTTTTCAAGGGAGTGATTACATTTTTTGCTGGGGAAATATGGGGTAACTGGTATTTCTGGTAACACTTTAGTTTAGGGACCAATTCTCACTATTAACTAGTTGCTTATGAGCATATTTCTAACATATTGGCTGTTTATTAATATAAAGCACATATTAATGCCTTATTCTACATATTTTAGATCCCATAATCCTAAACTTAACAACTACCTTACTAACTATTAATAAGAAGCAAATTAGGAGTTTATTGAGGCAAAAGTCATAGTTAATAGTTAGTACTAGTGAGAATTGGTCCCCAAACTAAAGTGGGACCATGTTTTTATTATTTTTGTTTTATAGCTAAAACTAAACAATAATTTTAAATTTGTGCTATGTGTTTGCATGTTTTCTTTTATTTAAATGATGAATTTATGCATGAAACCGTTCAATAAGAGAAATATTTTATTAAAGAGAGAATCAGGGTGGGGTCAAATACTTTTGCATGAAAATATACGCATTGTTGTGGCCTTCTTTGTTTTAAGATATCAGTGAGAATTTTCTCAGTTGATCAGGCAAGAAGGTTGTCGGGTTTCCTTGGTGGTCCAGGTCAATCAATCTGTGTGGGAAGGCAGGGAAACATTAGCGGTCTTCTCACTTGTTACTCACAAACCTGTAGTGCTGGTATCCCTTTTTTGGCTGAAACCACTTTCTGCTTTGTGTTATTTCCTCTCTTGTTGTCCTTTTTTTTCTTTTTTTAGTTTACTGTGTTGCCGTTCAGATTCCAGAGCTGCTCCAGCTTGCCTACAACAAACTAAGCCTTCACACCCGGTCAAGTCCAGTTCACCTCACCAGAACTTGAGTGGAAATTTGCTTGTTTCTGAAGATTTTTTTGTAAGGCCTTGGTATTGTATGTTGCGTATTGTATCACTCCTAGGTCATTCGGTTCAATCCTCAGTGTTCATAAGAATGCCGGTGGTGTTTCGTGATGTTTTTGCATTGACAAGTTTTCTGTGGAGCATGTATGCATTTACTTCCTCAATGCAATAGACTGAATGGTCAGGGGTTGTTGTTTGTTCGATTGTATGTGCCGACCTTGGAGTTTCAAAAGAGGAGATTATATTCTGCTAATGTGCGTGTGGAAGATTCCTGCAATCCTTGAGACTGTATTCAGTAAAAACACGTTTCGAAACCTTTATCACGTTGTGTGTCACATTGAGCGGCGTACTCAAGCCAACTTTGATACACTTTTCTTCCTGCAGAAATAAACCATCTACATTCTTTTATCGCCTACGTTTTAAGCTGTTGTTATATAACAAAACACTTTGATATGTTTTGCACACATTTGGAGCAGAATAAAAATGTCACACTAAATGGTTTAACTTCCTGTAATGGTTCATAGAACAGTTTTTTTTGTTGTTGTTGTTGTTGCTTTGGAGAACAAAATGACTGTCAGAGTCTCATCTTTGTTGATAAGGCTCATCTTTGATGATGCTGAAAGTTATATTTGTTATACTGCATCCCAAGTGGATTGTTTAAAAAAAAATAGCACAATACTACAGTATATTGACTCTCAGTCCTTTTTATAATGTTAAACTTTTCAGAAAGTGAAGATTTGCTTGGACGACATGAAGTTACGTGATGTTGTTTATCGCAGTTAAGTCACTCCTGACTGCTTCCTGTTGTCTGGATGGGTTGATCATGTATTGACCAGGTAAAAAATAGGCTGAAACATTGCAATTGCTTGGAAATACAGGTGCAATCAGTGAGAATGCTTTCAACAGAATGGACTTATATATAATGCAACACTTTTTGGAGAAAAAGCATCAGCTATGCATGGATAACACATAAATAGATCTCTGTTGGACACTCATCTGACATGTACAAAAAAATCACTGGCAATACTTTCCCATCATGCATTGCTGTGTATGCCAATCATTTAGTTACGATCAACTGAAAGAACACGCAGCATGTAGTGTAAATGTGTTCACAATAACAGTAATCTGCTTCAGTCATTTTCGATATCCATCCACAAGGCGTTTTTTAATCCTCTGGTAAAACTAGTGTACTTTAAGAGTGGGTATTTATCATAAAAAGGCATAATGTCCGTGGCGCGTAATGCCCCTTGTACAATTTCTGGCACGCGCACAGTTTTTGTGGTGCACTTAGTAGGAGGTGGTGAACGTTGTTGTGCACTACTTGTTTTTTTTAACCACGTGACACCTCATAGGGCGAGTGCGCTTTGGCAGTTTGCCTTGCCCCAAGAGCTAGACTAGGATAGTAATAGCTGTAAGTCAACCGAAGCTTTTTTAAATGTGCATATTTATTCTTTTACCCAGTAGCCTGTGGGTTAGATGTGGCAATATGTGATACTCGTTCACTGCCAGCTATTTCTAGCTGACGTGATACAGAAAATTAGCTCTATTATACTGATGTGCAAAATTCTTGAATGCATATATACAGTAAAGTTTCAAATTCAATGCTTAATCTTATAAATGCTGTCACATAAGCATCATATTATGACTTGCAACTGAATATACTCTTATATTGTTCACTGCCAGAGACTGAATAATGAAAGAACGCTCTTAAGGCTTCCAGGGACAGCTGTGTCGCCCTTATAAACAATTAATTGTGTGACTGGTTATTGAGTATTACTTTTAATGCAATTCTGAGAAATGATGTATTAAGCCGATCTTGCTCTGACAGAAAGATGAGAAAGTGCAGGGGCTTTTGGGGAGGAAAAAAAAATCACGAGACTTTAAAAGCTATAAATAAAGTCCATTTCCAAAATGGGCCATCACAGATATGATTCATTCTCTCAGTGTCATGCAAGGCAAGATACATTTGAGTCCATATGAATATGCATTTTTATAAAAATTGCTCCCGTCTACTAACTTTTCAAAATCTGAAGGGCTCTTTTTTTTAAAACACAATTTATGTAATTTATTAGCCTGTGTAGAGGCTTTGTTTGTATAAATAAGTCAATTTGACAAGATCCTGTCAATGGTGCTGGCAACAGAAATGTGTTTAAAAGGCAGCCTGCTTTTATAATTAAAGGGAATAGCATAGGACAAATGGTTACCTTGACTTTTAAGTCCCTAACTTTACCTTAATGAATTAAAAATGCATTTATGTGTCTTGTTCAATGCGCAGAGTATTGCCGACTTGAAATTATTCTTTACACAGCTACCTGGCTTGCTTTGTCAACAAGTCTGACATTGAACACCTTACAAACGTTTGACCTCCATGACAGTAATTAAGCTCCTGGCCTTGTTGTAATTGGATGAGCTTTTACAAAAACCAAGTAAACAGTGCTTTTAACCCAGCAGTTTAGTTTTTATAGTTTGCAAGAACTTGCGTTGCTCTTCGTATTGACTGCATTTTGTGTATGGACTGAATCACTAAATCTGAGTGAATGAACGATGACAAAATGGGTGTTTTTTTTTCTTCTTTTTTTTTTATTGACTGTGTGCAGGTTATTTTTTTTAGGTGACTGTATAATTTTGTCAGGGATCATCAAATGGGAAGTGTGCAGTAGAGTTAGAACAAGATAGCTCTGTCACTAGTAAACATGTTTGGATTCAAAAAGTGCTATGGGATTCAAAAAGTACTGACCTTAACTTTCTGAAAAACAAACAAAAATATTCAGTGAGAGATAATAGAAACGCTCTGAAATGAAAAAGCAATTAACTCAGTGGCAAAAAAAAACATGGTTTTCAAATAAACACATAGCCGTGGGAACATATTTTATCTGGGGGGTGCTGGGGCTTGATGTTGCAGGGCGGGGCCATGGTGGGGGATTTTTGACAAAATACTAATATTAAACAGCCCAAACTCTTATAGATTAACATACACATGAAGACAGAGTTATATGCGAACCAATACATGTTTGTGCTTTTGTGATTTTAGTTCAAGAATTTTTTATTTAATATTTCTATTATTTAAGGGGATTTTACTAAATATTAACATCGCTGATACGCAACATTTTTGGTCAGTGCACTTTGGCGAATTCTCTCATTAGAAACAACAAAGTGCAGACGATGTAAATAAGATGTAAATAAGAGATTAATTCATCATACACTGCAGACAACATCACTGATTATAACTTATAGCTTTTTAGAGTGCTTACACTCACGCTAGACTGAATTCAGTGATATTCTTTGATAATGTAAATGTTCTTTGCTCGCTGTGTAATTTGTTCGTTGTTTGAATAATCGTGGACATGCGGCGTTATAATTCAACTTAAAATGACTTTTTATTAAACGTGATCAGGTTAAATAAAATAAAGTCTTATTAAAATATTTTATGTCATAATATGGCCTACTTGCCTAAAACGTTATGATGTGCGTAGTTAATAGATTATATTAGGCTACAGTGGTTTGAGCGCGTTTGACCAGAGACTAGAGCGCAATTAAAGAGCTGTGCTTATGTGATTGACGATGGCCGTCTTGAGAAGCGAGAAAGCTTCGGAAAACGGCTCATAAAAAGAACGAGGACCTGAATGGTTTTTACAAGACGGAATGTAAAATTATGGTATTATTGTGTGAACATTTCACATGAAATTCTGTCAGAGGGGGAGATGTAGAAAATCTGCAGCACCCCTAGTTCCCACGGCCATGAATAAACAGCATTTTGTAAGCTTCATTTTTGCTAGTTTATGAATGCACTGTTTTTTGTTTGCACTCTGCAAGTTTATGTTCTCTATTTTGGCATATAGTTCTCGTGTGGGTGGATTTAACAACGAGGAGAAATATGTATTGCTCCGCCTACTTCCATTTTCAAAGTATTTAAAAAAAAAAAAAAATGTTATAGCAGAATTAGCATCTTCACTGTACAACAAATACCACCTATTCCAACTTAAAACCATAAGTTGCTTCCTTAAATTAAGTATAATCAACAAGTCATTTCAATGTAAATTTCTTTAAACTGACCTAGAAAATTGAGTTGAGGGAAGAAAAAAAAAAAAGAAATTGAAATTGCTCAACT
This sequence comes from Sinocyclocheilus rhinocerous, assembly GCF_001515625.1. NCBI lineage: Eukaryota > Metazoa > Chordata > Actinopteri > Cypriniformes > Cyprinidae > Sinocyclocheilus > Sinocyclocheilus rhinocerous. The sequence goes on from NW_015665062.1 coordinate 21,797, forward strand.
TATTTTGATGACTTAAAGTAATGTAAAAACACAAGTTGCCATGACTTACTGATCATATCATATCATTTTTTTATTTTTTTTTTTACAATGTGATCTGTCTGTATTAGGGCTGTTGACTGATTAGGTATTTATATTAATTACATGATATGCAGTTTATGTAGTTTAAAATGCTGCAACGGTAGTAAAATGCCTAACTGCAGAATTTATGTTGCATGACATTATCCTTCTTATAATAAATAACACTTAATAAACATGTTATGTGCTCTCTCTCTCTCTTTATTTACAGTTTACAATAAGGTAATCAATAGTTAACATGCATTAACTAACATCAACAATACATTTGTTACAGTGTTTATTAATGTTTGTTAATGTTAGTTAAGAAAAAAAACTGTTCTTTATTTCATTGTTACATTGGGTCCAATTAATATTAACAGATGCAACTTTTGTAAATGAACATTAACTAACAATAATAAATGCTTTAGAAATATGTTCTGCTAACACTGCAAAATGACAAAAATGTTATTTGATGTTTAATAATTTATTCATTATTTCATAACATATATCCGTCTGATCTATGTCTGAACAGAAATGAGTCAAGGACACTTAGATACAGCAGAACATATTGAATGGCAGTAGAGACCAATTCATTTACAATTACAGTACATTGTCCATTGTATAATGCTGACCCCGTTGTACAGTTGAAGTGTCAAGAAACAGCATCTTCTGGAGGAAAGATGATGAATGATATTCATCTCTGTTTTCAGTGCATCAAACAGTGTGTTCACACTCTAAAGCATCAGTACCAAATTACCTTTGAGCGCAGGCTTTTCTAGTGTCGTTGACTGGCAATGAGGGCATTTTAGCACTTTGTGTCTCCAAGGCCGCTGGAAGAAGTATAATTGAGAAATCAGCAGGCCCCTTCACTTCCCACAAAGTCATTCGCTTACATACTGCGTTCCCACCCCAATCACCAGCTTAACAGCTTAGCTGTATTTGTACTTGAAGATTGTATGTCTGGTGGCACCCTCTTCTTATCCTGGCAGGGGCTGCTTGGAAAAGTGGCAAACTTTCAGTCTGGCAGGAAGAGAGTATTGATTTATTTGTGCTATTATTTTGTCTTTGAAGGCGAATAAATACAGATGTTATGCTAGAAGACTATTTTTGAGTGTAATCTTGGGGAGGACAGTCAGCCTGTACTTTTGCCTATTTCTCTGTTCACATACTGTTAGACACAAGACGAGTGATTTCTGAGTCTCAAATCTTGTCAAATTTTTCTCCTCCGTGCCAATTTTTTCTCCACTTCTTTTCCTTGATGGACATGAAAGGGGATTGATTTTACACGTTCGCTTCTCTGCCTGGCTGTCGAGAGCATCTTAGAGATGATTACAAACAAGAGTAGGACAGCAAATTAAGGATGTCCAATTGTTATTGCGCTACGGTTTTGTGTGACATTCAGTGTGCGCAAATTATACAATGATATTCAGAGAGGTTGATGTTTGTAAAGACATTTCTATATAGGAACAAAGCATCTTCAAGAAAGCATACTTATATATAGAAAATAATGTGTAATTTTCAATAGTGAGAGGGATTTTAGAGAGATTAGAGATTTTTTTTTAACACTTTACTTAATCTTTGTTAATGTTAGTCAATAAACATAGCTAATTTGAGCTCAGGTCTATTGAATAATATGAACTGATACATCTTTTGATTTTCATAATGTATTAGTAAATGTTAAAATGTTGAAATTAATATTAAATGCTGTTGTTAATTTAGTTACTAACTAACTTTATGTAACTGTAACGGGGCTGACAAGACGTGAGACATGCGGATCCATGTGCAAGCTTTATTAAGCAGAGAGATCAGAAACACAGGCAGGGTCGACCAATGGCAAAACAGGTATATGGCGGGCAAGACACAAGAATAATCCTAGGGCTAGCGAAGGTCAAATGTAGTCCGGGGTGATATGCAACAGTGTGTAGTGCGAGAGTCAATGAAAATGAAAGGGTGACCTCTGATGGCTAGCAGACGGAAGTTCATGGACCGGATACGTAACAGTAACAAATGGAATCTTATTTTAAAGTGTTAGCAAGATTTTAAAAATATGTTTGGATATTTAACATGTGCACTCTTATTTTTCCAGATGCAACATTTAGATTAAGTTTGTTATCCTGCAATGCTCACTTAAAATTTGTCTTTTAAAACACTAATGATTTAAAATCACTGTTAAATGTAATCTTTAGCAGATTACAAAAATTAATATCTATTTTATACTTGTACATTTCAAACATCGTGATGCCTGAATTCACTTGTAGCATTTAAAACTGTTGATTTTAGTATATAATTCAGAATTTGGAATTTAGTATATAATTCAGTATAGAATTTTATTAGAATTAATGGAATTTTAATCTTAGTGGTTTCAGTTGTATATCATGGTGCAGTGTACATATTTATTGCTTAATATAAAATTTAACATTTAAATGAATGTAAAATTAAATTCATGTATGCAAGTGTTTGGCCTGAACTCTCACTGGGTCAATGTGAAATGTGAAGTTTAACTGATTAATGACAATATACATTAAAGAAAACTTTTCAACATTTTTAACAAAACAACATATTTATTTATTTATTTACTTATATATGCCTTCACACACACGCTCACGCATGCACGCACGCACACACACACACAGGTTTGTTTTTGTGAAAAGTGGGGACATCCCATAGGCGTAATGGTTTTTCTACTGAAGAGACCGTATATTCTATTGCCCTACACCAACCCTACCCCGAAACCTATCCCTCACAGGAAACTTTCTTTTATTTCAGATTTTCAATACACTCCATTCTGTGTGATTTATAAGCGTTTTGAAAAGTGAGGACATGGGGTAATGTCCTGAAAAGTCACCTTCTCCTTGTAATACCTATGTCATACCCTTGTCATTATACAAATTTATGTCCTCATTTGTCACAAAAACGCTCACACACACACACACATACACACACAAAGTAAAATGAAGATGAGCTCTAAATGTCTTTCATTTGTGGTCTCCTGCTTTGTACTGTCTATAAAATAGTGTATTTAGAAACTATTTTTTAAACTAGATGTGATTCAAAACAGAGAAGGCTGAAAGTGTTGTACGTGATGGTCTTGTGGTTAAGTACCTAACAGGTTCACTGTCTAATAGGGGTGACCTAGGAACTGGTGAGTTTTGGAGATCACAATCTTAATGTAGCAGCATTGTGCTCTTGAGCGAGGCACTTAACCTCATGTTGCTCCAGGGGGACTGTCCGTGCAATTACACAGCACTGAATCACTTGGGATGAAAAAGCTTGTACTAAAATGCCAAGTGCTGACTAACTGATTTGGATTAATTTACCTAATGAAAAACAAGACCGTCAACGTGATATTTATTTCACAAACAAGGTCTTTACATGAGTCAGCAGGTATCAATTCATATCTCGTTTCAGCATTCTGCATAGGAAACGTTTACTGTATTGCTGGATACTTGAAATGCAGGTGCAAATGAAGATCAAATAAAAGTCATTCCAATGACACAAGCCCCACGTAAGCAAATGGAGTCTGGCAGGCTTCCATGATGTGTCGTTGTAGCTTCAGTCTGGCCTCGGTCCCCTCACAGGTGATCCCAGTTAATCAACCTCAGCTGGGGGTGCTTCATTAGTGACTTCAATAGCATGCCTTCAAACTTGTAAATTGCTGTGTTTTTAAAGTTAACACCCTCTCGGCTGTGCTGAAACAACTGGGCGGTTGCCATAGACCCGTAGCTGCTCTTCACTGAGTGCTGTTAGTTTTAATACAGATAACATAAAATATGAACATACGATCTGATAAAAAACAAAAAGGGTAAATGTCAGAGACCCAGTATTATTTCTCATATTATGCTTTTTAAAGTGATTGAAGTGAGCTCCAATTGCCATCTTTTCCACTGAAATAAAATAAAAAAGGGGTTATAGATTTATTTATTTATTTATTTTTTAGTTTTAATGGATTTTTTATTAATCTGCATTATTTTAAAGTATCAGATATCCTTGATTTAAAATATGTATTTTAGATAAATTATTAGATTGATTAAGATTTTTAAGTGATCGTTTTGGGAGTAACTAAACAAGTTATTAAATGTGACAACAATCAACATCAGTGTAAGTAAAATTGGCAAATGGATAAACAATGCAGCCATATTAATCATGCCCCAGTGCGTGCTGAGAAAAGGACAAATGGGACAAATGATGCATTAAAGTCATGTTGGTAAGCTTGTATTTATGAGTTGGACACACATGAGTCATAATTCTGAGCAGGCAACTCTTTCTTTAAGCCCCAAATTATTGAGTTGGGGTGTCAGTGAGTTCTTTTTTTCTTTTTTTTTGACCAGGTATGTCTGTATGTACAAAATATGACATTGTACGAATATGACAGAATTTATACTTGAAAGATACAGATACTTGAAAATATAAAAAACATTTATTTTTTTCTCTTTTTTAAGTATAGTTATTTGATATAGCAGAAAAGTGATTTTTTTTTGTTTATTTATTGTTTATTTTTTACTTAGTTAATCTAAGATTTTTTTAATGTATTAAATTATGTTGAGTGTATTATAGTATACTTTGAATGTATTTCCCATTCTCTTGGGGAAAAAAACCCCACATTTAATGTTTAAATAACAGGGAAAGTTATAGCTTTGTCTGCATGTCACATATTAATAATAAAATATGGAAAACAACCATATCTTTTTAATACAAATGCCTAGGGCAGCAAAAATTACATGTCAGTCACATAAATGCATGAGCTTGCAGTATAACGGGCTATATTTCAGATTTAGCAGTATTTCATTGTCTGTATTCAAAATGTTCACTGCAGAAAAAGAGAAAGTCTCAAAAGAAACGCAAGTGTTTTTAGTGATTCTAAATATTAAAATCCTTGTTTTACTTCAAATCATTTCAAACATTAATTCAAAGACACATATTAATTCGGAAAGAGGCTATTTTACTGTTGCATTTGGACACATGTAGTTCAACCATTAGTTCAACCTAGCTGCATTTTTACCATGGGATTTAAAAAAAAAAAAAGTAATAATTTCAAAGCAGTAAATAATCTGCACAGATGCACATCTCATTTTCTGAAGGCAAGTGAATAATTTAGTGTAATCTGGAAAAGCAGGGCTGTGCATCATATTTTAATGTGATACATCAGGGAGCTATTCTCCCTATGCATTTCTGTTTTCCGCATAAGGGCACATCCACAGTCAATCATAGGATTTATGACTGCTTGGGAAGAAAAGAAAGGCTATAAAATTACGGTAGGCTTTGCACTACAGTCATGAAATGTGCATGTAATCAGATTTTGGATATGCACGAATATGCACTGCATAGCAATCACTGGTCGACAGTGGGACCCAAACAAAATGCAAAGGATATCAGACGCTTTCCTTCATTGCACTGCTTCTCACTGAGGAACACCTGGAAAAGGTGAGAATTAGAAAGTCAGGACAGAACACACACAATAGTGGTTGTGAGTTGAATGAATGGTGACTCAACAGTGAGATATTGCCTTTAGGCTCATTTGCATGAACAGGTGGTGGGTTAATGAACAGAAAACAACATGTCAAGGGGTTCCCATAACTCCCCCAGAGATGTATATGAAGACTTTTACACAGAAAGGAAAAATAATAGCACTGCTTCATTAGCTTTAGTGTACGCCTGCGTGACTTTTGAACATCAATATATGTGTATGAATGTCCTATGAAGTGCATTTGTTGCGTTTAATGTGTTGTGTTGTGTAAAATTGTGCGTGTTTTGATATTCATGTTATTAAATATTGAATATGTTGCCCATGTTTCACCCAAAGCACATTAAAACTCCCGTTGAAAGAATGAAATGGTGCTAAACTTAATTTTTAAATCATTCCAGATCCATCTGCAGGGATATTCATATACAGACTCAGAAATAAACAACGGAGAGTGATGTTACTCCTATGAGGAAGGATATGCTAGAGATCCTTAGTGCCATTTGGCAAGATGATGAAAAATCCTTCCCTGTACTCCACAGCACTTTCCAATTACTCTTCTTCACACACTAGAAATCTTGGCTGTCACTCAGGGTGACTTGGTTCTGACTGTAATCCCTCTGTCCAGCCCTTACTGGGGCCTTTTTGATTAGCCAATTAAACTGTGGTCTTCCTGACATTTTAAGACCAATGGAATTTATTTCTATTTTAAACATAGCCAGGCTCCCAATCAACCACTCACTGAAAGAGCACGATTTTTATTGATGTATTAAAGATGAAACCACAAACAACATTTTGTTTGACAGTAAACTATATAAAATAACGATTTTTAAGGTAAGTAATCTTTTTTTAATCAAGTCCATCAAGTTTTCAAGAATGGTTTAAAGAAGGAATTGCAATGAACACACCTAATTCAAAACTGCTGATAAAATTGTATACAATCATTCTGCTCATCTTTGTTCAGGCTGACTGTATTTCAGTGATTCCTTTTGCAGAACACAGCAGTAGGAGGTGACAAGTGATCAACTGAGTGAATCACAAAACAATTTAACCAATTTGTTCAAAAGCATTGATTCATTCAGGCACAAAACAAGTGACTGTATTCATCAGTGGGTTATTGAATCATGCACTCAGCTCATTTTTTTGTTTTGTTTTCAACAAGGAACAAAACAAACACCATTATGTACACTAATGATTTGTTTGGATTATTTGCGTTGTCAATGTTGTCATGCAATATTGTGCATATCATTTTCATGATTTATGTTTGATTGCAATCGTGGCATTAAACATGCAGCTCAATTCAAAGGTCGATTCAAAATTAATCAACTTAAAGTGAAATTGTGTGTTGCACTACAATGTGATGTTCCAAGCACGACATTCATTTATGACGCTTACCTGCAGGATCATGATCACATGTGAGGAATTGCATGTTACCACATAAAAAAAAAACATGCATTAAATACTAGGGGTGTAACAGTACATGCATTCGTACCGAAAATTTTCAGTTCGGTAGGCATGTGTACCGAACAAATACAGCATTGTCTTAACCACTGCACAAGTGGAATTTCATTGGAAACTTCCAGTTTTATATATTGTTACTTTTGATAAGAAACAAAGTCTCATCTTTCAAGTTATGTCAATTATTTTCAGGAAATTCGCACAATAAATGCCATTTTGACGCTCTTTGATGTGGCATGACTGATCGCTGTATAAACGTCTCGGTTTAAACGAAGCGTGAAGCGCGAGTGAGCACGATCATCCCTTCCTCTTTACTACTAGTTTTAACGTGAAATAAACATGAATGAACCTCTCATGCCTCATGTAATCGATAATCAGTGTTTCCACCACGGAAAGATGTCAGTAAAACAGCTCGTAAACAAAATGTCACGTTGCATTTCATTTACCTCATGCAAGTCATCATTGTCCACAGCTCGTTAGTTCACTAGAGAAATGAAGTCTAAAAAACAGCATTTCGCGAAATAATAGACTATATACTCATTATATTTTACTTTACCTGTTAGTGGTGTAATTATATAATGTATGTTTAAATAAGTCTGTTATGAATCAAGTTATGACAGCCACTGTGTAAATGAATCTATTTCAACAACAAATAGAAATTTTATAATTTAGAAGTTAAGCTAATTTAAAACAACATTATGTGCAATTTACATGTTTAAAATTTTTTTTTTAAAGTTGAGTTTTGATAATTATATTTAAAAATAAATAGTAGTTACAATTAAGTTTGGGCTCTGTTAATTGAAACCTTATAGTAATGTAAAAGAGCGCCTTATAGTTTAGAGCATAAGCGGAAGAAAGAGCAATTTGTTCAGTAAACCACTGTTCCCCCTGCTGTACCGAAACCATACCGAACTGTGACGTCAAAACTGAGGTACGTACCGAACCGCATGTCTGTGTACCGTTACACCCCTATTATATACTATACTATATTGAACTGTTGTATAAAGATGCAATCATGGTTCACTTGTTTCATTGGTCATTTTATTTGACTTGACCAGCAGAAAAGTGCTTGTTTTGAAAATGACTTGTGAGCAATGTCTGAGCTTTTTTGCCCACAAAATTTCGCTGAACGCACCTAAAAGTAATATCATACTTGTATTTTTTTTTCCTGAATATTAGTACTTGTGTAATTACCTTGCTTTTGTGGTACTGCTTGAGAAATCCAAATTGTGTTTTTCCTGTTTGTTACTGAACTTTCTCTTAAGTGGACTATAAATTGATTCAGCAGAATGTGCAAAAGTCTGCTTCCACAACTTGGATGTCCATCAAGTCACAGCTGAATAACTTTTGAGATAGCTGCTTGCCACTCAGATGAGGAACAAGTTGGGTAGTCTTCCATAATATACTAAAATGAACAGCACTGCACATTTGGTGCCTTAATTTGACAGCCAACTCTCCTCCGTGGGGTTCCTTGATAGTTTTAGTTGCGAAAACGGATCAAATATATCACTTGACCGAAAGAACATGTTCTCAGACACGGACTGACTGACATAGCATGACACAACACTGTTAGGAAAGACAAAGACAATACTTCTGCACCTAGCAGAGTCAAAAGCCTCCTGGTATAGTGTTGTTTGATTTAACATGCTTTAAAGCTGCACAAAGCACAGGTCTTTCCAAAACCTCACACCGTCAGTGTCCAAGTGCTTCCCATTTTAGCCAGCCATGACACGTGGCCGACTCTAAACTGCTCGGCCCTGCTTCAATGGGCACCAGTGAAGTGGGTTTGCAGGAACAGCTCGAACACTCAGCCAAAGCCTCAATCTCACCTGGGAAAAGGTCAGTTTGAAGTGTAGAGGAGATGCCCTCCCCAACACACAAACAGGAAAACAGTTCCCCATTTTCATTTCATCCACATTTTACTGATCGAATAGCCTATAGTCTGGAGCTAGTGTCCATGATGCTATTGCGGTGGGCATTAATGCAGATGGGCTCCTTTACAGACAGAAATGAATGAGTGGCTCTCACAGACTGTTAAATCATTTCAAGTTTGCCGAGTGTGTTTGTCATTCTTAATGCTCGCAGGGTTCAGGGAGAGGTGCCGAGGGCAAATGAAGGGCAGATGAGCATGTATGCGGCAGAGACTTGTCATGTTTTCATTACCTTGACAGATGATCCGTTGTCTCCTGAATTGTTTGGTAATACAAAGCAAATCACCTGTATTATTAGATTACCGGACACATTCTCTTTCAGATATTGAAGTTGTATAAAACATCTGTGTCACTGAGACGCAGATGTGATTCCCGCCCGGTTTGAATTTAAAAGCATACTTCACCCAAAAATGAAAATGTTGTCATTATTCATCCACCAGAGTGTCAGTGACCACAGGCTGACAAGTAATGAAAAGCATTTTATTCAAATTAAAGAATACTATACACTATGGTCTACTTTTCATATAGACCACTTTTACATATCTTTTTGGGGCTTGACAGCCTGTGTCACTATGAACTGTTGTTTTATAAGGGAAAAAAATTATAATTATTATAAATTTTATTGTTGCTGCTGTTGTTGTATTGCTTTCAGTAGAAAAATAAAAATAACAGCATTTGGGTTTAAAATGACATGGCAAGTAAATTGTCCAGACAAGTCACATTTATTAATGTTACACTTTATACAATTGTTTCAAAGTATTTTCCTTCAAAGCAGTGTTAATGTTGTGAAAATCAACAATTATAAAAAAGCTCTAAATAATATAATGGTATAATTATTCATCTAAATTTAGTTTAGTGTTGTTTCAATTCAGTCCTGTGTCAGTGTTGCAAACTTAATCAATTATTGATACAATTCTATTTATATCATTATTATATTATCATACATGTGTGTGTGTGTGTGTTTGTGTGTGTGTGTGTGTGTGTGTATATATATATATATAATTTTTTAATTACACAAGTTACACAAGTTATTTTTTTTTTACATTTACATTTATTCATTTAGCAGACGCTTTCATCCAAAGTGACTTACAGTTGAGGAATACAACAAGCGATTCATCATAAAGAGGCAAATAAACACAGGAACTGCTCGTAATGCAAAGTTTCAGACATAGTTCAGATTACTACAAGCTAGACAGAAAGGGATTAAGGAAAGAGAAAGTATTTTATTCATTTATTTATTTATTTTTATTATTTATTATTTTTTTTTATTTGGGATGCAGTTCAATCTTGATAAATGAGATAAGTTTTCAGCTGTTGGAAATTGTCAGGGATTCAGCATTCCTGATGGTGGTGGGAAGATCATTGCACCAGCCAGGAACAGTGAACGAAAATGTTCTGGAAAGTGATTTTGTGCCTCTGTTATGGTACCATGAGGCATCACTCACTTTTAGTTCCCTTTCAGTCGGTCACTCTCGACGTCACGTCGGATGACCGACGAAATTGGGATCTCGCTTAGAGGGACCAATCTACTTCGAGTGTAAACTAAACGAGCCAATGCACATTGGCATGCGATTATTGCATCCAGCTGCTGCTGATCACAGCGTGAGTATAAGTAGGCAGCAGATGCAGCGCATATTCAGGTTTTCGCTGAGGAGCCGAGCCGGTGACCCGGCCGCTCAGCGGTGGTACAGGAGCTGTGGCGACGGGACGTGACGTCTCCGTTCCCTCCTTCAGGGAACGAGGGTTACCATACGTAACCGAGACGTTCCCTTTCAGTCGGTCACTCTCGACGTCACGTCGGATGACCGACGAAATTGGGATCTCGCTTAGAGGGACCAATCTACTTCGAGTGTAAACTAAACGAGCCAATGCACATTGGCATGCGATTATTGCATCCAGCTGCTGCTGATCACAGCGTGAGTATAAGTAGGCAGCAGATGCAGCGCATATTCAGGTTTTCGCTGAGGAGCCGAGCCGGTGACCCGGCCGCTCAGCGGTGGTACAGGAGCTGTGGCGACGGGACGTGACGTCTCCGTTCCCTCCTTCAGGGAACGAGGGTTACCATACGTAACCGAGACGTTCCCTTTCAGTCGGTCACTCTCGACGTCACGTCGGATGACCGACGAAATTGGGATCTCGCTTAGAGGGACCAATCTACTTCGAGTGTAAACTAAACGAGCCAATGCACATTGGCATGCGATTATTGCATCCAGCTGCTGCTGATCACAGCGTGAGTATAAGTAGGCAGCAGATGCAGCGCATATTCAGGTTTTCGCTGAGGAGCCGAGCCGGTGACCCGGCCGCTCAGCGGTGGTACAGGAGCTGTGGCGACGGGACGTGACGTCTCCGTTCCCTCCTTCAGGGAACGAGGGTTACCATACGTAACCGAGACGTTCCCTTTCAGTCGGTCACTCTCGACGTCACGTCGGATGACCGACGAAATTGGGATCTCGCTTAGAGGGACCAATCTACTTCGAGTGTAAACTAAACGAGCCAATGCACATTGGCATGCGATTATTGCATCCAGCTGCTGCTGATCACAGCGTGAGTATAAGTAGGCAGCAGATGCAGCGCATATTCAGGTTTTCGCTGAGGAGCCGAGCCGGTGACCCGGCCGCTCAGCGGTGGTACAGGAGCTGTGGCGACGGGACGTGACGTCTCCGTTCCCTCCTTCAGGGAACGAGGGTTACCATACGTAACCGAGACGTTCCCTTTCAGTCGGTCACTCTCGACGTCACGTCGGATGACCGACGAAATTGGGATCTCGCTTAGAGGGACCAATCTACTTCGAGTGTAAACTAAACGAGCCAATGCACATTGGCATGCGATTATTGCATCCAGCTGCTGCTGATCACAGCGTGAGTATAAGTAGGCAGCAGATGCAGCGCATATTCAGGTTTTCGCTGAGGAGCCGAGCCGGTGACCCGGCCGCTCAGCGGTGGTACAGGAGCTGTGGCGACGGGACGTGACGTCTCCGTTCCCTCCTTCAGGGAACGAGGGTTACCATACGTAACCGAGACGTTCCCTTTCAGTCGGTCACTCTCGACGTCACGTCGGATGACCGACGAAATTGGGATCTCGCTTAGAGGGACCAATCTACTTCGAGTGTAAACTAAACGAGCCAATGCACATTGGCATGCGATTATTGCATCCAGCTGCTGCTGATCACAGCGTGAGTATAAGTAGGCAGCAGATGCAGCGCATATTCAGGTTTTCGCTGAGGAGCCGAGCCGGTGACCCGGCCGCTCAGCGGTGGTACAGGAGCTGTGGCGACGGGACGTGACGTCTCCGTTCCCTCCTTCAGGGAACGAGGGTTACCATACGTAACCGAGACGTTCCCTTTCAGTCGGTCACTCTCGACGTCACGTCGGATGACCGACGAAATTGGGATCTCGCTTAGAGGGACCAATCTACTTCGAGTGTAAACTAAACGAGCCAATGCACATTGGCATGCGATTATTGCATCCAGCTGCTGCTGATCACAGCGTGAGTATAAGTAGGCAGCAGATGCAGCGCATATTCAGGTTTTCGCTGAGGAGCCGAGCCGGTGACCCGGCCGCTCAGCGGTGGTACAGGAGCTGTGGCGACGGGACGTGACGTCTCCGTTCCCTCCTTCAGGGAACGAGGGTTACCATACGTAACCGAGACGTTCCCTTTCAGTCGGTCACTCTCGACGTCACGTCGGATGACCGACGAAATTGGGATCTCGCTTAGAGGGACCAATCTACTTCGAGTGTAAACTAAACGAGCCAATGCACATTGGCATGCGATTATTGCATCCAGCTGCTGCTGATCACAGCGTGAGTATAAGTAGGCAGCAGATGCAGCGCATATTCAGGTTTTCGCTGAGGAGCCGAGCCGGTGACCCGGCCGCTCAGCGGTGGTACAGGAGCTGTGGCGACGGGACGTGACGTCTCCGTTCCCTCCTTCAGGGAACGAGGGTTACCATACGTAACCGAGACGTTCCCTTTCAGTCGGTCACTCTCGACGTCACGTCGGATGACCGACGAAATTGGGATCTCGCTTAGAGGGACCAATCTACTTCGAGTGTAAACTAAACGAGCCAATGCACATTGGCATGCGATTATTGCATCCAGCTGCTGCTGATCACAGCGTGAGTATAAGTAGGCAGCAGATGCAGCGCATATTCAGGTTTTCGCTGAGGAGCCGAGCCGGTGACCCGGCCGCTCAGCGGTGGTACAGGAGCTGTGGCGACGGGACGTGACGTCTCCGTTCCCTCCTTCAGGGAACGAGGGTTACCATACGTAACCGAGACGTTCCCTTTCAGTCGGTCACTCTCGACGTCACGTCGGATGACCGACGAAATTGGGATCTCGCTTAGAGGGACCAATCTACTTCGAGTGTAAACTAAACGAGCCAATGCACATTGGCATGCGATTATTGCATCCAGCTGCTGCTGATCACAGCGTGAGTATAAGTAGGCAGCAGATGCAGCGCATATTCAGGTTTTCGCTGAGGAGCCGAGCCGGTGACCCGGCCGCTCAGCGGTGGTACAGGAGCTGTGGCGACGGGACGTGACGTCTCCGTTCCCTCCTTCAGGGAACGAGGGTTACCATACGTAACCGAGACGTTCCCTTTCAGTCGGTCACTCTCGACGTCACGTCGGATGACCGACGAAATTGGGATCTCGCTTAGAGGGACCAATCTACTTCGAGTGTAAACTAAACGAGCCAATGCACATTGGCATGCGATTATTGCATCCAGCTGCTGCTGATCACAGCGTGAGTATAAGTAGGCAGCAGATGCAGCGCATATTCAGGTTTTCGCTGAGGAGCCGAGCCGGTGACCCGGCCGCTCAGCGGTGGTACAGGAGCTGTGGCGACGGGACGTGACGTCTCCGTTCCCTCCTTCAGGGAACGAGGGTTACCATACGTAACCGAGACGTTCCCTTTCAGTCGGTCACTCTCGACGTCACGTCGGATGACCGACGAAATTGGGATCTCGCTTAGAGGGACCAATCTACTTCGAGTGTAAACTAAACGAGCCAATGCACATTGGCATGCGATTATTGCATCCAGCTGCTGCTGATCACAGCGTGAGTATAAGTAGGCAGCAGATGCAGCGCATATTCAGGTTTTCGCTGAGGAGCCGAGCCGGTGACCCGGCCGCTCAGCGGTGGTACAGGAGCTGTGGCGACGGGACGTGACGTCTCCGTTCCCTCCTTCAGGGAACGAGGGTTACCATACGTAACCGAGACGTTCCCTTTCAGTCGGTCACTCTCGACGTCACGTCGGATGACCGACGAAATTGGGATCTCGCTTAGAGGGACCAATCTACTTCGAGTGTAAACTAAACGAGCCAATGCACATTGGCATGCGATTATTGCATCCAGCTGCTGCTGATCACAGCGTGAGTATAAGTAGGCAGCAGATGCAGCGCATATTCAGGTTTTCGCTGAGGAGCCGAGCCGGTGACCCGGCCGCTCAGCGGTGGTACAGGAGCTGTGGCGACGGGACGTGACGTCTCCGTTCCCTCCTTCAGGGAACGAGGGTTACCATACGTAACCGAGACGATCTCAGGCTTCTGATGGGGATGTAGACCTGTAAGATTGAATGGAAGTAGAAGGGGGCTGAACCCGTGGCTGTTCTATACGCAGGCATCAATGTCTTAAACTTGATGCGAGCCATAACAGGTAGCCAGTGCAGGGAGATAAAGAAGGGTGTAACGTGGGCCCTTTTGTGCTCATTGAAGACCAGTCGTGTCGCTGCATTCTGAATCATTTGTAGAGGTTTGATTGTGCATGATGGAATTCCAGCCAGAAGAGCATTGCAGTAGTCCAGCCTAGAAATGACAAGGGCTGGAGAAGTTGTGCAGCTTGTTCCATTAGGAAGGGGCTGATCTTTTTGATGTTGTGCAATGCAAACCTGCATGATCAAGCAGTTTTTGGAATGTGGTCTTTGAAGGTCAGCTGGTCATCAAAGATTATGCCACGATTTCTGACTGAACTTGATGGGGTAATTGTTGATGAACCTAGCTGGATGGTGAAACCATGCTTTAGATTCGGAGTGGCAGGGAAGACAAGAAGCTCAGTCTTTGCCAGGTTGAGCTGCAGGGTATGTTCTTTCATCCATGCTGAGATGTCCGCCAGGTAGCCTGAGATCCGTGCAGCTACTGTTGGATCATCTGATTGAAATGAAAGATAGAGCTGTGCGTCATCAGCATAGCAATGGTAGGAGAAACCATGTGCCTGTATGTAGTGTATATGGAGAAGGGGTCCAAGAACTGATCCCTGAGGAACCCCAGTGACCAGTTGATGTGCTCTGGATACCTCCACTTCCCAGGCAACCCTGAAAGACCTACCTGGGAGATAAGATTCAAAGCAGCGACGTGAAGTTACTGTGATGCCCAGTGATGAGAGGGTGGACAGAAGACATTGTTGATTCACAGTATCAAAGGCAGCAGAGAGATCCAGCAGAATGAGAACTGATAATTTGGTATCAGATTTGCAATCTGCAAGGCTTCAGTCACTGACAGTAACGCAGTTTTTCAGAGTAACTATTTTAATAAATAGAGTTTTAATATCTGGCTGTTTATCAGTTATTGATTATAACATGAAAATAATTGTCAGCTTTATCGGTATGAGCTAAAATGTTAATATTGGTGTATCCCTAGTAAATAATGACAATATACTGACATTTTTGGCTGAACTATTTCTTTAGCACCACACGAAAGGTGGATCGGCATAATTTAAAATGAATAATAACATAGATTATAGATTTCAGAATCAATGGTACATTGTACTGTCTGTGTGTGTTTCTAAAAAAGGCCAAAAGCAATTTATAAGATTAGGGACTTTCAGCCCACGAGGAAAAACTCTAAAATCAGCATGTGTGTGGCAGGGATATAATGGATGATATGATTGTTTGCCTGACATGGGCCAAGGTTTACTGAGCTCTTGTATCGTCTGCCAGCACACAGGCAACGGCTGAATTTATAATTAACTTGTGAGAAAATGTGGTCATTTTTCTATTAGAAGAGACATCTTGTCAATTACAGTCCTCACAAAGATAGTCGCAGCACTTCCTGTTGGAGGAAAGGTCAATAGCTGAGCATAATGAAAAATTGACTTAAAGCAGGAGAGAGCTCTGACTTTATTCTGATGGAGAACCAAATGTGATTTTTTCCCCCATATCATTTTCGCTCCCTTTTCAAAGTGTTATACAATCAGCTCTTAATAAAGTACTGTTGTGGAGGGCAGTCTATCAAGACAAAGAAGTGCAAAAATTGAGTTTTAATGGAGAAATGACAGAAGCGGTGGCCTTATGAGTGACATTTATAAGTAAAGACAGCCACAGGACTAATGGCCTCTGAAATTTTCAGGACAGAGAAAAATCGACTCCCTGCTCTATAAGAGAGCAGATGTAGCCCTTACAACATTATGAATGAAATGTGCAGTAAATGACCTCTTATCTATGAAGACATTCAGGGATGTATCTTGAACCGGCCTAATTGATGGTAATACGTGTGCCAGTGCTGCTGTTGAGAGGACCTCATTTTTGATTAACACCCCACCAGGCCAGCCAAAGCATGAATCAAATGGCTTGTACGGGAAAAAACTGTTTTGTAAATGAGTAAAATGTAGCTGCTTTAGCACCAATTAGCTGTGCCTTGATGGGCAAAGTGTGTGAAGATCTAAATAATAACGTTAATATCATAATAATACCCAATGAAAAATGTTTAGTGACCGCCATGTATAAATCCTATACTAAAAATGGCATTTGCAAAACAGACAAAACCTTGGTAGAACTATGAATAAAAAGCATAGTTGATTTGTGTAAGGTGCATTACACTCATTTTAATGTTATTTTTTATTACATTAAAATGCAATTCATTCACAATGTTTTTAGAAATAATTAAAATAAAAATTATTTAATCAAATTAGGTTACACCTAGACATATATCCTAGACATATATCCTAAATGTAAAAATAAAAATCACAAGTTACCATTTTTTTTCCAGTAAAGATACAAGAAAGTATAAAACCAGGGTTATTATAGAATAATAAAAATAAAACCCTAAAAATTTAATAAAACCATAAAAAGGGTACTTGAAATAAAATAAATGTTAACTGAATTATATTGAAATATAATAAATAAATATATAAATAAAGAAATACTTGATATTTATAATGCTTTATTATTATTTTATTATTATTATTATTATTTTAGCTAGTTCGAAAGGAAGCTTCTCTCATGTTCATTCAGTTAAACTTGATGTACTAAAATAACTAAAAATAAAACTGAAATAAAAATGTATAAAAACATATTTGAAAAGGGAAAAAAAGACAAAAACCAACTAAAAAGTCTTTTGAAATATCATAAAATGCGACCTTATGAGAAGGTAGCGTTCGTGTAAAATGTCTTCTCAAAAATGTAATCATAATTATGGGTAAGCAATTTGTGATATTTGTTTAAAAAAATAATAACATAATATAAAACATCTTTGTAAATAAGTACATTCAAAAAGAAGATAGCGTTGCTTTTTATCTGATAGTTACACCACATGACATTTCTAGTTGTCTAAAAACCAAACAATCAAACATCATGCTATAACGTGCACTCATGGCATAGGCTAATTATTAAATGTGCTGAATGT
Organism: Sinocyclocheilus rhinocerous; assembly: GCF_001515625.1. Taxonomy (NCBI): domain Eukaryota; kingdom Metazoa; phylum Chordata; class Actinopteri; order Cypriniformes; family Cyprinidae; genus Sinocyclocheilus; species Sinocyclocheilus rhinocerous. The sequence continues at coordinate 39,314 of NW_015665062.1, forward strand.
AATTAACAGTATTCTGCACAGCTTTGCATCTTGCCTTTTCAATTATATTTTTTATTTATTTATTTATAATTTTTTTTGAAGGTAGGGATTGTCCTTACCCTTTAATAGTTACTTAGCAACCTGTTCTCCCTCCATCTGACAAAATCAGAGATGCACAAATGAGCAAAAGGAGCTATTGTATAACCAGCCATAGCAGCAACACCCAGCGTGGAGCCAGGATAAGCTGGGCGCTCACCAAAAATGTCCACATCGTCGCTGCCGTTGTGTAGGACACAATTCTGAGCGGGCCGGGCCAGATTGAATATCATTTTCAGCACTATTGTGTGCTGACTCCATCTCTCTTTTGACTGCTTTGCATTTCTTTTAATGTTCACCAGCACCTGCTAACGTGCAGGCTTACGCTCCAGCTTTTGTATCACCACTGGGTCAGCAAATGCATGCCACGGTGCTCTGTTATCAGTATAAACAGGAAAAAATAAAAAACAGGATTTGAGTGGGACCTTGCAGTCGGTCACAGTGCTTGAAAGGTGCTAACGGCAAAGCAAGCACATTGCATGGCATTAGTGTCTACAAATGTTAGACAAGGTTGTTCGAGTTTGGCATCGTTCCCATCGCATTATGTGGGGAGGACCACATGTATAATGCTCTGTGAAGTGTACAGCATAGTCGTTTAAGTGCTTTTGACAGGTCCCAGCAGGTGAAAGTTTAGAGAGCTGCGGGTATTGTAGCTTTAGCTGGTTTTAACGACGACACCAGCATGTTTGCGATTCAAATGTCCGCATCCTGCATACATTTCGCTGCTGTTTGGAGATTTATTGTGATGTTGACTCATCATAGAGAATCAAATCCCAGACTGAGGTTTCAGCTGTGCCGTAGGGCCCTTGTCGCAAAGCTGACGTGCGCTAGGCTATGTTGCTAACCAAATTAGAACGCTAGTCACGCATTATATCAAGCTGAAAATGCTGTGACAAATGAATGGGCCATCATGCTAGACAGTACAAGTTGCACGTCATTGTTTTATAATGTCAAACACATAATAGGCTCACGACTGAAGTCACAGAGATGGAAACATTTACAACTTTTGGTTTTATCGCCTAACTTTATTAACGGTATGCTTGTTCTAAATACCCGCTTTTAGCTTTTTTCTTTAGTCAGCAGGAAAACTGGTCTAGAAAACTGACTAGTCCATGCAATTTATGGGTTATAGACCGTATTCCCAGCTGAATTTTGAGGGTGCTAATGTTGTGTCAACTGAACTCTGGAGTGCATAATTGGTTTCTTATTAGTTCATTGATTTTTGTTACTTTTGTGGAAATGTGTGCTCCAGTTCAGTTGTGTCTGACTCAGTTATTAACCCTTTTTTTTTTTACCATTTTTGGTTGCCGTAATTAAGCTGTTGTTTTCCAATTATATTCATAACGTGTCTTTTGTAGCTATTTATTTATTTAGTAATGTATTAATGTGTCATCATGTCATTAGTCAGCTAGATATATTTAAGAATGATCCCTTGTATCAGTGGTTCTTAAACAAGGGCACAGGGGCCACAATAAACTATTATTTTAAAGGTTGTCCATCATTTTTTATCATTTTCTTAAAATGAAAACGAACAGATGGTGATTCAAAGTTTTATTAATTTACATGACTTTTACATGACTTCACATCTTATAATATAATACATGTTTTATTATGCATGTTTTGCTTCGTTTTATTCTAAGTCATTTTATGTTTATTTTTTAAACCCCCTTAGTTGGAAACCAAAGAGGTCCTTAAAAGGATTCAGAGTTGAATGATAGAAATGATAGAAACTTTCAGCATAAATGTGATTTTGTGTGACTCCAGAATATTACTCAAAACCCCCTGACACTATAGTGTCAGTAAATTAACATAAGTAATTTCATTATTCCAGAAGTAAAGTATATTCTACTGGTGTTTAGGGGACTAAAATGAGTTATGTATAAAACAGGATTTATTGCAAGTAGGCATTGTGTGTACCAACGCAAATTTGAAAGTGGGCAGGTGTGGGAAGAAAAGCACTGTAGTGGGATGGAGAATTAGTCCATGCAGAGCTCCACACAACAGTGTAGTCCAAGTGAGAGTTCAGCGGTGCATTTTCACCAGAGAAATGTAACATTGGTTTATGTGTACATTCCAGTGTTTTTTTTGTTTTTTTGTTTTTTACATTATTTCAAACTAATATTGTGGTCTCTGAGGTTTGCTGAGGCTCCCTAGTGGATCTCAGTCCTGTGCTTGAGAACCACTGCAGTATAGAGGAAGTGGTCCATGAAGGCATCACATATCAGTAGGTTGCTGATGATTTCATGTACTTCCTTTGTCATTCTGGATTCCATATTACATCAGACCCTTTACATAAGGCAGTGGTTTTCAACCTTTTTGAGTCCCACAACAATCACTCTTTATAAAATATATTAGACCTTGTCATAACTCAACTCGATTTGTTACAAATTTACAGCTTTTCACTTTACAAAACATTAATTGATGGTCTGGAGTCATGTGGATAATTTGTGGATTATTGTGATGCTTTTATCAACAGTTTGGACTCTCATTCTGACGGCACCCATTCACTGCATATGATCCTTTGTTGAGCAAGTGATGTAATGCTACATTTCTCCAAATCTGTTTCAACTACCCCATCTTGGATGGCCTGAAGGTGAGTACATTTTTAGCTAATTTTCATTTTTGTGTTAACTATTCCTTTAAGGACCTCTTTGGTTTCTAACTGCAAGAGACACTGGGGATACTAGTGATCATATAAATGTTTTTATTGGTAAAATATGGACATGCTTCTACTATTGAAATGCTGTTCATGCACTGAAACCTGCACAGTGGCCATTACACATGGATTTTCAGCCAACAGGTTATACACTTTCATATTTGTTCAGTCCTTATGCCTCCAGACATTTATCCCGAGTATACGGATCCACATAATTCTTCCTCTGAATCAAAACCGAACAGACAGACTGACTAAGAATACATCACAGACATCTTGAGTCTCCTCTTGACATTTTGCTAGTCGTTGTTGCTCTTTTTCCCTGATCAGTTCTGCCGCCAATCATCTTCGGTACGTATCAGAATCCCGCTGTTGGTCAGCCGACGTTCCGTATGTAAATCCTCGCCACTTAGAAAGTCATTAACTTTTACAAAGGTGGCAGGGTTCAATTTATATGGTGGCTGAAAATTTCAGTTGAGTGGGCCACAGTGTGTGGGTCTGTCCTCAAAGCTTCTTCAAATGAAAAGAGCAGGTGGCTCGCTAAATTATTCAAAATGAAATAAGAGGCTCTGCCACAGTACAGTACGGATCAGACAGGAGAGAAAAGGAGATACTTTTCAACAAGAGGGAGTGCATCCATTTTATGCATATTTCAGTCGGTTGCCAGATCTATGAAACATGCAGAATGCTGGAATATAATGTTCTTTCCTCTAATGCGCATGGATATTCCAGCTGCACCATGCAATTGCGTGATATGAAGCATAAAACCAGAAATCATGAAAATATACCACAATGCATTTCATTCACTTTTTTTTTAAATGTGCATGATTTGAGATGATGTTATTGAAAGATGAAAACATTGCATATAGAAAATAGCTGGTTAAATGACCTCCTTTCATCTTGTCTTAAGTCAGATAACGGCATCCAGTGACGTAGGATTCATCTGAATACTGAAGGATACTCATTTTTAATAATATAAATTGTGGACATACAATTTGTGTATATTACATTTATGTTTAAGAAACAATACAATATATTTTGTATGAATTTGTGTATGATTAATGACAAATATTATTTAAAATTTTATAATGATTTTTTTTTATAAAATACTTTTATTCAGCAAGGACACTTTTAATTGATTAAAAGGGACAGGAAATATATTTATAATGTTATTTTAAAACAAAAAATATTAGAAATAAAATAGTAAAATAAAACATTTCTGTTTTACATAAATGCTGTTTTTTTTCTTAACCTTTCTCTTCATCCTGAATCCTGAAAGAAAGTATATCATGGTTTCCATTTTCAACATTGATAATAATAATAAATATTTCTTGAATATCAAATCAGCATAATAGCATGTTTTCTGAAGGATCACGTGACACTGAAGAATGGAGCAGTGATGCTGAAAATTCAGCTTTGCATCACAGAAATAAATTCCATTTGAACAAATATTCAAACATTAAAACATTTGACAAAATTACTGTTTTTACTGTATTTTTTGATGCAGCCTTGGATTTTTGACCCCAAACTGGTAGTATATGAGAAAGCAGACTTGTGTGACAAGTAGGAGTGTGACCGAACTACATTTCCCATGATTCTCTGTAACAAAAAAAAAAACAACAAAAAAAGATAAAACATTAATTATAAATTTAATGTGCATCTTTCGCTCTTTGTTATGTTTCATTAGCACTGCCTTACTAAGTAACTCAATGCTGGTCATAACTTGTGCAAATGTTTAATGTTTTTTTACAGTGCTGCTTGCACTTGTCCACGATTAACACTTTAATGAGAAATCATTTAAAGTTCTATATCACATGCAGGACTTGTGAGTTTTCTTACAACCCTGAATGCTTCAGTTACCAACATATTGCCCTGAATTAATTTAAAAGAAGACAGACGCATGATTGGATGGGACAGTTCACTCCCTTGCAGAGGGGACACGTCCCCCCGAATCTACGCCTATGTCCTAATCCAATCTCAGTCATGCATTTCCTGATGGAGTGTTTTTGCTATGTGGGCTCATGTTTTTGTTGTTCACAGTTTGAGCGAAAGTGCGATTTCAGAGGCACAATGGAACAAATACCAGCAAAACAATGAGGCAGTCTATTGATTTTCTTGTCCTTTGCTCGTTTTTTTATGATCTTGATCACCATTAACAAGTACAAAGGGAGTGCCATCTGCATCTGGTCTGATTGTGAGACAGCTGCAGTGAATACAAGAGAAACTGGGAGAGAGAGACAAAGAGTGGAGTCACTGTTGTGTAGAACAATGAAAATGGTAATCCTTCACAATCTATACTGAGCAGTTACCTGGCCAAGAATGGGATATTGGTTCTCTTGTAAAAGCACTCTCTGTTGGGAGCAACATTTCTATGTCAATATCAGGGCTGTTGTTTTAGCTTAATTAAGACATCTTGTACAAAAGAACACTTTCCATTTGCAAATAATGAGGAATTTTGGCAAGCTATTGATCTAAAGTCTGTGCACATACTGTAGTATGGAGTGTTTGAGTGCGTGTGAGCGCACACAAGTGTCTGTAGACATTTTCAGTCTATTGGCAGTTAATAAGTACTTTGATCTGTTTTGTTTTAAAAATGAACTGGCATGAAAACAAATACATACAATCAAGCTTTTACAGCAGTTGTCTTGCATGGAAATCATAACAGTTTTAATCAAAGCATTACTACTAATAAGAAATGTATATTGAGCAGCAAATATGCATATTATAATGATTTCTGAAGCATCATGTGTCACTGAACACTTGAGTGCTGATGCTGAAAATTCAGCTTTACCATCACAGGAAAAATGACTTTTTATAGTATATTAAAATAGCATTTCAATCATGACAACTCTCGGAAGATATTAGCATGGTGATGGATATGACAATGTTAATGTATTTGGTCTTGGCGGAATAGATCTGCTACACTGCTGCTGAATTGCTGCTGAATTGCTGCTGCTGTTGGTTATTTCTGTAGTTGTAGATTATTGCTACTGCTGCAAGCAAGTACAGGAACTTGCTACTGCCAATGCATATGGCGATACGGTGCCGTGAGTATTTAAGACATACTGCTGCTGCACAAATAGCATATAAAATAACCCATAGCAGATCTATACAGGTGGAGCTGGGGAAGGTGGAGGGTTTCAGAGAAACTCTGAAAGCGCGCTGCAGGAATCTCTAGTGAATGCTAGCCAGCCATATAAATGCAAGGCAGTAAGCTCATTGGCTGCATATGCAGCATGAACCAATCAGATTGTGCCAAGTCGTTTAACTCTCTGAATATCATCGGTTACGTTAACAACCAGTTGCCTGCGTCATATTTATTTTAAATTGTGATTATATTTTACAATATTATTGTTTTTGCTGTATTTTAATTAAATAAATGCAACCTTAGTAAGCATATTAAAAGAAAAAAAAGTGACATTGTATTTAAAGGAACAATTGTCAGTATTAAGTTGCTTATTAGCATGCATATTACTTTCATTTTTGCCTATTTATTAGTACTTATAAAGCACATATTAATGTCTTATTCTGCATGATCATATTTTTGATCCTTTAATCCTAAACCTAACAACTACCTTACTAACTATTAAGTAGCAAATTAGAAGTTTATTGAGGCAAAAGTCATAGTTAATAGTGAGAATTGGACATTAAAATAAAGTGTGACCAAAAAATCTTACAGACTCTAAGCTTTTGGAGTAACGCTAATTCTATGTTAATTGCTAATTCCATGAACAAATCATTTATAGTTGAAGATGCTTAATTTAATTTGGATACATATTCTCTCTCTGTTTTTTTCTCTCTGTCTAACTCATAACAAACAAATGATAAATCTGAAATCAAAAACAGCTTCAGATTAGGCAACACTTAAAGCACATTTGAATACCGTAGCCAGTATATGCACACCTGGAACTGCACATTCGTCAAATTCTACGTGCCATGTTGCAGCAGCAACCATCAGCAACCCACAGCTACACCAGACACAAGCAGTGTGATGTGAAAACCAAAACACTCCCATTAACATCAATTAAGTTGTCTATGCTGGAAATGCTGTCTGTGGTACAGTTTGGAGAATAGCCTATAGTTATTTGAATCAGGTACAGCATAATCTACTTTTTTGACACATTTCTACTTGACAATTGAGACATGTTGGGTTGTGTATTGTTAGGACATGGTGTATAGATATTGCTGCTGTGAGCACTTACCTTCGCTTGAGTGGGCTAAAATTGGAGGGGCTGCAGACCCCGAGGGCCCCGCTAGTTCTGGTATCTCTGAACAGTTCAGAAAGATGTTGGTGGTTTGTTACTTTTCTTTCAATTTCTATTTATTTTCATGCACAGGAGTGGCTGAAATAAGAACAGAATGATTATTATACTAAAGGTGCGCAGCATGAATGCATTAATTAGTATATTTCCAGGCATTACAACATACAACATTGGAGAAAATAGAGGGATATGACAAAATAAATAAGTAAATTAGCACAATTAATGGTAATATTTGGTATGCTAAATGTTTATTTGTGAGTATCTAGGCTTTCAGGTTTCATTGTACCCCAGTGGAATACTAAACAGCGCAAGGCTGTGACTTTGCACCGATATGCCCTGTTTGTTTTACTCTTATTTATACACTCACATAAATGTGGGTGTCTACGGAAGTCACCCATTTCGCCTCTTTTGAGACAAAGAAGTATTTGTAAAATCAGAAGCAATCATCTTGAACATGCCTCTGATTGCATCCCTGTCAATTGCACTGAATGTACCATACAGATAAAAGACTTTCAGCTGATGCCACAGGGGCCTTACCTAGCAGTCATCAGCCTCTCAGCAAGGCAGGGACAAATGCAGACGTGACAGCCATCACAAACAAAATGTGACTAGACAATAGAGTTTTTGGAAAGGCCGAAGTCTTTTACAGCTAAATGTAAACTTGAACCTCTCATTTTAAACAGAAAATTGACCCACTGAGTAAAATATTTATCCGTTCAACCGTTTGCAACCCACTTCATTAATTTGATGTATTTCCAAATGAAGCAGGGGTTCTAAACAAGAACATTTCTGGACGGGACTTTTTGTCTTTCAGCAATTTATGGGATCATGAAACATGGCCAAAATGAATGTGCTTAGAAAATTGCTACAGTATTTGGCTATTGGTTAACATTATCCAATATGAGTTCAGAAATTGAGCATTATGGAGATTATGGAGGCATTTTGTTTTCTTTCAGGTGTTAAAGGAATAATTCTCCCAAAAATGAAAATCAAACCATCCAAGATGAACATGTTCATTTGTTATCCGAACAGATTTAGCATTTTACATCACTTACTCACAAATGGATCATCTGCAGTGAATGGGTGCCGTCAGAATGAGAGTCCAAACAGTTCATAATAACATCACAATAATCCACAAGTAATCCACACCACTCCAGTCCATCAGTTAACATCTTTAGAAACAGTTCTAAAATATGTTGGTGGATTTTAATGTGAGAGGACAACAGAGGATGGATTTATTCACTGGAAGAAGCAATAGTATGGATTATGGACTGATATTTTGGCCAAAAGTGACTGTTAAAGTTAGAACAGAATGAAGCTTTTCACTTCACAAGACGTTAATTGATGGACTGGAGTGGTGGGGATTACTTGTGGATTATTGTGATATTTTTAACAACTGTTTGGACTCTCTTTCTGACGGCACCCATTCTCTGCAGAGGATTTATTGGTGAGCAAGTGATGTAATGCTACATTTCTCCAAATCTGTTCAGATGAAGAATTAAACTCATCTATACATTTTGGCTGACCTGACGGTGATTTTTGGGTGAACTATTCCTTTTATAAATAGAATCAATTTTGATTTTGTGTTGACTTTGAGAGGATTTTCTAACCTAAAAAAATAAAAATCTCCCTATATTGTGGACATAACATGTAACTTCAGAACTATTCTGGCAGGTGGCTTAAGCATGGACTCAACTTTCCACCCTAAAAGCTGTATCTGCTATCCTACAGAGTTTTCCTTTTTGCTAAGGCAGCTCTGGCTTAGTGCAGCGCGGATACGAGTGGGCCGCTGATGGAGAAAAGAGCAGCGAAATCAATAAATTAAAGTGCTCTAAGAGCTTTGAAGGTGGAGACATTTCCACTCTCCAAAGTAACATGCAAATACACTTTGAGGATCACAATACTGGCATAACAATAGCGATGCGTGGTGTGAAAGCGGATTATCTGTGGAATCTCTGTGTCATACAGCTGAGGGACGACGAATGCAGAGTTCACTCCTGACATCCCGGAAGCCCCGCCATCCGTGGTGCCATCAGAGTTCGTATCAGTAAAGGCTCATTAAAGCCGCAATCCAACTGGAGAAAGGGATTTTTGCAACATTAATTTTAACACTGCCAATCCAGTAAATAATATTTTATTTACAGCCTTGGCTGCCTGCAAAAAAAGGGTAATTTAGCGTAAATGGCGTCTTGCTCTGAGGCTGGCGTTGGAAATTGTGCTCTAAATGAGCAGAGATATAAAACGCTCTGTTGGTGAAATGGAACGCAGAGGTATTATCACCCACCTTTATATATGCTTATGATTTATTAGCATTTGATTTATTATTATTATTACATGGTGAAGTGTGTGCACTATAGGGGTTTATTTGAATATTTCCTGTATATCCCTGCAATAAAAATTATAAAAAGAGGGAAGAAAATAACACAGTTCTCTCCAGCCAACACGTACAGATCTTCTCTGAATTAATGCTGATTTGGCAGCGGTTTTCAGTCCTCGAACAGTCTGAAATATCAATCACCTCTAATTTTACTTTTCTGGCTTGATGCAACTGACTGACTCAATGGATACATTCTCGGCATTGACAATTATTGTCATTGATTTGCCAAGGTGATGCATTTGAAAAAAGAGCATTAGTGAGGACATGTAAACAACTGGCAAGCTCTGTTTTAATCAGATTTTTCCCTCCCTGAGTAAATCGATACAACAATTAATGTATTTCAAATAGCAATAGCGAGTGTCCTAAGCTTCAAATTAAAGCAAGGTCAACTCCATACTTAACGACTTTCTGTTTCAGCAATCCACAAATTCTCATTTCATCCTCAGCATTATTTTGTTCCTGTCAAAATCGATAGCAAAAACACAATTGTATATATTATTTATATAGAGCTCAAGATGAAATCGGCGGCTAGTGGTGTCTAATGAAAAACGAATTAAATTTTGAAAGACATTAACACGTGAACGGTGCAGGCGCCGACCAGGGCCTTGAAATAAATGTGAAAAAGTTTCCAAGATGCTCTCTCTATCTCTCACGAACTCGCCGCTTTCTGCTGCGCTTGCACGGGAAGAGTTAAGCAGGATGAGTGGGCCACATAGGACCAAAACAGTTCAATGAGAAAAGACACTGCGGATGTTAATGATTATAGATTTACGAGGATGGACTTGCATGTGTAATGAGCTGCTCCAAGTCATGCGATGCCACCCTTAACATTTCTGTCTCTTTAAGCAGACTGAGTATGCATGAATAGTCATAAGTAGACTTGAGCTGGCACATTTGCCCAATTTCCACAGCGGCCACAATCTATTTGCAATATGGTAATTGATGCAAGGACAAATAAATCTGTTTATCAACACGAAGCAAGTTAACATGCCTAATTACATTAACATATCTCATCCAGCTCATTTGAGCCTGTTTACCTCTAAAATTGCACCAAAATGTGTACTATACCTGAACAACGGAGTGTGGGCTGGATATCTAAATACTTAGGATAGATTCGCTTGACTTAAGAAGAAATGCCCACCATCTGGCGTGCGAAGGTTACTCGCTAGTGTAAGCTTCAGTAACTCATTCATCTTGGATAGACTGCCTTCACAGTCAACAGACAGATGTAGATCAGCCTAACTACCTCATTAATACCACAAAAACTTAGACAGCAGTGAGGAGCATAGAATATGCTGTTTGACTAAATAAAAACTGCTTAAAACTGGAAGAAGGAACTGTTATATTCGAATACATAGACATAACCGGTCAGACGTTTGAAATCGTTTTTTCTCTCGTGCTCACCAAGACTGTATTTATTTGAAATGTATTTTAAAATGTAATTTATTGCTGTGATGTAAAGCTGAATTTTCAGCATCATTACTCCAGCCTTCAGTGTCACATGATCCTTCAGAAATTATACTAATATGCTGAGTTGATGCCTTAAGAAACATTTCTTATTATTAATGTTGTGCACCTTAATATTTTTGTGGAAACGGTGATACCTTTTTTTTTAGGATCACTTAATGATGAAAAATTTCCAAAGAACAGCATTTATTTAAAATTGAAATCGTTTAAATCCTTTGTAACATTATAAATGTCTTAATGACTTAATTCACCCTTGTTGAATAAAATTATTCTTGCCCAAAGATTTTGAATGGTAGCGTATTTCTGTTTACAAAAATAATTAAAATAATAATAATAATAACAATGGCTTTCATGTGTCCATACTAAATAGCAGTATATTTACTGCACTCCACTCCATGGTATTTTCATTGTTCCTCTTATACAATTGTTCAGACACTTGTTCAATAATTTTTTATTTTTTATTTTTGCATTGCTATCAGATCCAGCGGCTTTAACCTCTTAAAACATTTGATTCCAGTCACAGCATAGGTACAATTATTTCAGCTATTTCTTTTAAAAAGAGGAAGGAAAGAAAGACAAAAAAAACTGTCCAATCTATTCTAATCTATGCATGTGTGATTGCTGCATTAGGCGGTGTGTGCAGACATGTAAATTATCTCCACTAGAACCGAAATCACTCCCTCATTCACTACAAAAGATGCTTGCTGAGTCAATTGGAGAGTCAGTTTGACGTCAAAACATGTTGGTAGGTGCATCTTGTTTGTCTTGGATTTTTTACCTTTGCCTTCTTGAAGCTCAGGTCGTATAGGGCACGGTGTGCTGGGGATGCTGTTGTTTCTGCGTGAGGCTTTATGCTGTAGTTTTGTTATTTATTGATGGTTTATATGGTTTGAGTCATTTTGCTCGTCTGTATTTGGAATAAGAAGTGATTTATAGAGCTCTGTTTGTCTTTGTGCTGCATCTTCAATAACAGCAATGCAGCAAAACCAAACTGTTAATAGGCAAGACATAGCAATTGCAAACTCATTTTTTCCCTTTCTTTTCTCACACCAGCAACTCATTAAGTAACAAAACAGGTCATTGATTTTACAGCTTTTCTCAAGGTTTTTATGAGATATAAGTGACCCCTCGCAGGATTTGAGCATGCTCCATTAAATCAGAGCAGTTCAAATGATCCCACAAACATTTCAGCCTGATTATCAGGAGGCCTTATAAACCACAAGCAAGGAAGTGTGTAATTTACCTGGGATAATGTGACATGAACTCTAATGTGTAAATAAGGCTTTTAATTCTGCTGAAAGGACCGCTGCCTATGGTCTGCTTTTAGATCTGGTTTAGCGACAAGACCAAAACTGATGAAATCACTTGATAAGTATGGTTTTGCTTTCTGTGTGGATTTCATATTGAAACCTGTTTTGGTTGGACACATCAAAGGAGTTTGTTTATTTATTTATTTATTTATTTATTTATTTACTTACTTATTTATTTATTTAATTGCTTATTTATTTACTTAATAACTGTTAGTTGATTATATAAATGTTTTGCTACATGGGAGGAACTAAATAAATGTATAATCTGTGGAAAATAAATTTAACAAATTATAAATGAATGAATGAGTGAGTGAGTGAGTGAGTGAGTGAATGAATGAATGAATGCGGAAAATAATTAATATTAGAGAAAATACAAAAAGAAAAAATAGAAAACATTTTTTTATCAATTAATTTAGTCCTAATATTGCATTCATTCATTCATTCATTCATTCATTGGTCCTTCATATATTTGTCTAAATATTTACCTTTTATTATTCATTACATATTAATTTTTGTTTATATGATTTTTGAGTAAATTGTGTCTTTGTGTCATTTTAGAGTGTTCCTGTCATGGCTTTTGCTGCATAGATAGTCTGACACGTAGGACATTTTCATTCTTGTTTCATCCTTGATTTAAATGAAAACAGCTTGCTTAGGATGATGCATATGGAATACTTATAGCTTTTTCACCTTCTACGAGAGTGTAGCTTTACCCAGAAGAATATGCAGCAGTCACTGTTCAGCCAGTATTTTTGCTTCATCAGTATGCTGCAGTGACTACCAGTACAGTTTCCGCTGTGCCTATTAGAAAGAAAAAAGAAGGCACAAAAAAAGAGAAAACATTTGTTTCATTATGAACCGTAATCTACAGGGGAAAACACTTGTGTGTGCGCGTGAATTGCATTTAACATGTTCCTTAAAGGGGTCTGCTCACCTCATTTTCTTATATTATCTTGTTGAATGGAAAAATGGATCTAGGTTTTCCAGAGAAATATATTGAAATACTTTATACCTGCTGAAGACTGAAGACTGGGTTCATATCTCACTAATCTTGGTGTGTGCGTGTGTGTGTATATATATATATATATATTTTTTTTTTTTAATTAAAATGTTTTTTTTTTGCTA
>NW_015665062.1:52689-58695 GCF_001515625.1 Sinocyclocheilus rhinocerous
TATATATATATATATATATATATACATAACACACACATAAAGGACTCAAATTATGTATTGGATTACTACATGACAGTTATTTGCCTTGGAGGTTATTGTTATGTCATTTTACAGTTTGAAATTAAATAAAGTTGTACAGCCAATTCTGCAGATCAGAGGTCTGCCATAGCCCTGACTGCCGTCTCTCATCTCTCACATGGGCTGTACTTTCCCCTTTACAATGACCATGCTGCCAAGGCTCTTAACCGCAGTGATTAGCGAGTGTAACATTAGTGGAGCCCAGAGGAGGAACTTTGGAATAATTCCCTTTTATATTTCAAACGGAAATTGGCCTTCTTTTTGGAACACTAATTCCATCTTTTCTGATATTCCAGACAAAAGAAGCATAATGTTCTCAGTGATATTGACTGGAATAGATTTCAACCAGACATCTCTCTAAATATTTTAGATTTTAAATGAAATCTTTCTGATCGTAATCATTCCACTAGCTTACCCTCACATTTCTTCACGTAAAAAAAGCACATTTTTATTTTTGTCCGAGCTGAATAAAAGCTATGTGGTTAATGTGCCATCCAGCCAATTGTTTAAACTTTTTTCTTCAGCCAGCAGAGAGAACAAAATAAAGAGTGAATGTTCTTGAAAGAGAGAGAGAGAACTACACAAAATAACTATTCAAACCACACATTATAAGACTAAACTGCAAAATAACCGTCAAGCAGCTGCAGCTTTACACAGCAATGTACCTCATCAACAATCCCATTATACCTCTAAAAATTAATTACGTTCACATTCACCGGTTGCAGATTGTACACTATTTAGACATTACCGTGCTCTATAAACATTCTTTGGTACATATAAATAACATGCAAAGAATAGCAGAGAAACTCACTAACGGCAGGACGCCTAGTGTGTCTTCTCAAACTCTTCATTATCGTTTGTCAATTACTTGAATTTGTGGCTGTGCTTGATGTGTGTTTCTGCTGTCTGCTGGCATTAGGTGGCTGGCTGGTATTGCCAGTGGCCATGCGGGCATGATTTGAGTGGCATAGTAGTTATTCACTGTAACTGGGTAATAACATCTAAATGTTTGTCAGATCTGAGGCCCCTCTTTGGTATTGCCATAATTTTTTTTCTGTCAGAAACGTCACGTCAGATCTGGGAGCGTGTCAGCCGGAGACGTTCCCTTGAGCGCTGTAAATTCCGGAACTGTGTCCTAGTCTTGCTGTGTTTCCACTGTTTGTTGTGTGGCCACTTTTTGACTTTGTGCTAATGATAGATTGCCATTACGAAAATGAATGTTAAGTATATGCAGAAATAAGCTGCAGGCTTCATAGGTCAAATATACATTTATTTCGCCTTGGCACTTTGGAAAACACACATTGGCTTTGTTGGGCAAATCGTTATAATTAAATAAAGAAAAGCTAAAACAATTATTTTGGTTATTAATCTTTCATATGGCTGACATATTTTTAAACATGCTGTAAGTTGGATGCCCTTCATGCACATACCTGAATGTGTTTTTTTTTTACTTAAAGATTCTTTCTGGTGAAATGCTTGAAAGCCAATAATTAAAATGGAAATATTTGTCATGTCCTAATTAACCTCTGATGGATGATTATTTCAATCAATAAATGCATATAACTGATCTTATTTTAGTCTGCATTTGCTGAGGGAGCAAATTGTTTCAGCTGTTGCGTTTCATTATTCTGACAACACTGGCAATTGATGCCAAGGCCCAGATCTACAATTAATTGAAGTTCTAGTTTCAAACTTTCCTGCAGAATCACTTTGTCTTCTTTATATAAAGCTTTTTTATTAATAATTCAGTACATGTTAGCTCTACCAACTTCATTTGTCCTACACCGAGGGATTCTGGGCACAGAATTCAGTCCAGAATGCGTTAGGTGATTGAAAGGTCACACTTTATTCAGCTCTCTCTTGAATCCCAGTCTTGATGTTGGCTGGGGTTTGATATCTCATCACAGCAGACTGTCTGAATTGCATTACAGTTCAGTGTGCTCCAAAATGTGCTGTTCATGGTGTTTTCTTCTCACAAAAACGCCTTTAGACAGTTTAATAAGCATTCAGTTGTAGATAATTGATTCCACTGTAAACACACTAATCCTTTTCTCAGTGTTTACACCTTGGTTAACAAGCTTATAATGAATCGACTACTCATTATTCATTGTAGTATGTCATTCCATGGTTTATGTTTCCCAGAGCATAGGGTCACAATATTCGTACAGATAGTCTCTCACAACATGTCCATATATGTAACCATTACTTAATGTAATGACGTGAAGCTAAAGACCTTTATAGGAATATTGAAGCATTGAAACATTGTCCCCATTACTGCTGTTATTGTTAACTAAAACTAAAACGGTAACACTCTACAGTAAGATTACATTTGTTAACATTAATTAACTTGAGCTAACAATGAAAATACTTCTTAAGCATTTATTATTTTTAGTTCATGCTAATTTCAACATTTAATAATACTGTATTAAAATCAACAATTCTGTCTGTTATAATTTAATGAACCTGAGCTGACATGAAATAACAATGGACAGTTGAAATTTGATTAACTGATATTAACCAAGATTAATAAATACTGTATCAAATGTGTTGCTAACCCTAACCCTAACATAATCTAAATATTAGATTAAAAAAAACTTAAACTTAAATAAAAAGTAATATATATATATATATATATATATATATATATAAAGTCTCATTAGTTATGCATTAAATAACAATGAGCAATACATTTGATACAGTATTTATTAATATTTTCTGAAGTTAGAAAAGTTAATAAAAAAGTTAATAAACATTCAACTCTTCATTGTTAGTTAATGTTAGCTCAGGTTTATTAAAAAATGCCACACTTTCTGCAACTTTGCAACTATTTATTTTAATAATTTATTAGTAAATGAGTAAATGATGAAATTAACTAAGGTTAATAAATGCTGTAGTATTTTGCATTGTTAGTTCTTGTTATCTAAGGTAGTTAACTAATGTTAACAAATTACCTTACTGTTATATATAAACTAATAAAAAATGATGACAGGTGCATACAAAATTACTAAAACTAAAATTTTAATAAACTGAAATCTAAATCTAAAATAAAATCTAATTCAAAATATGAAAAAATGTCAGGGTTATATTCTATTTTGATTTTGTTTTCATTACTGTTTGCCTGAGTTCTCATTGCAAGTTTGTTTCAATGGTTTCTAATCATCTTACACCTGTTCCATGTTTCGTTGATTATTATTCCTGTATACATAAGCCCTCAGTTTTCTATTTTCTTTTTCTGATGTATTCCTTGTCTCCTGTGTACCTCGAGCAATCTAAGTTCCTGAGTTTATTATTAAAGGCTAGTGAAAGAGCATTCCTTCTACATGTGTGTTGCTTGCCACACAATACATTACAATAAAAAAATAACTGAATGACACTGGATGGTATGCTGATCAAGACAATAAAACTGCACCAAATAACTATGCCACTTGCAAATCTAAGAATAACTTAAAGGTGAAATGGGAACGAGTTGCTGTGATGTAGGCATGTTGTAATACTCAAGGACATTGGATCATTCTCATTGAATATTCTTGTCTGTGGTCTCTTCACTTAAACTGGGAAGGGAAGTGTCTTTTCATGGATGAAGTTAATAGTGCTGATATCAAAGCGCAGACAAATGAGGGGCTGGTGGCAGGTCCGGTGTTGGCAGGGGAAGGAATCCATAATTAACCCTTGACCTCCTTTCATCTCTAATGGTTGAGCATCAAACTGATGGGGAGAAATAGGTTAAAATACTCTTAGCATTATGGGAAATCATCTATCGTGCTATTTCTTTTAGTTACAACTCTGAATGACCTGTATTTTACCCTCATTTTGTTACATGCAGTATTCTGTGATATTAGGTTAATATTTTAGTACAGTGCAACCACATGGCTCCGTGCATTTGTTTTGACGATTCCGGAATTGGATATTGTATTTCAGCACTGAAAGTCTTTGCAGCGTCCCACTGCTTTCCCCCTCTCTCTTTGACAGGAGATCAGGCGCTCGTGATCAGAGAAAACCTGACCAGTCATTTTCCCGGTAATGGCTTAGGTGTGATGTGTGGTGACATTGCTGCGCAAGGCTGTTGACACAGTAAGCATCTCCTGGGCTCCTGGGGTACAGATGTCCTTAGGCCTGATAATTTACTGCCACACATGCCTGCGAATGCTTCTGCAGATGTACAGTATGGAATATTCCCAGTGCTGCCATAACCGCATCCAAGTTATATTTTATTTATGGCCAAGTATAACTAGTTCACTTTGCTACATCATTATTAATAGGCGGTATAGTCAGCAGATACAATATGCACATGCTATGGTAAATAGAATATGTCTGTGGTCAGTAAGATCTATTTTATTATTAGATTTTTTTATTACATTTTGACATATATACCAGTGTATGATACATATATGATACATTAAATACAATAATTTATTAATTTAAATACAATAAAATCAACTTGTTAATTCTATGAATGAACATTTAAAAGGATGCAAGTGGAAAATATAAACATGAATTGCATGAATAAATAGTGGCTTATGTCTAAATACATTTTAGATTTAAAAAAGTGTGCATCAGATAGGCAATGTCTATCGCAATGCATTGTTTCTAACATATTTGCATTGGTAAAAACTATTTACTTCTATATAATTATTGTGCTATACTTTTATTGTTTAGAAAGTGGCCAATAATCTGTGACCAACATTTTATATGTAGATTGATTTCTCCTCTCTAAACTTTTTCTCAAGCGTGTTCTCTCATCAACCGCTGCTGAGTGAATATGACGAATCACAACACTAGAGATCTGAAGAAAAGCGGTAATTAAAGTCCAAAACCTGACTTGAAATAACCTAACAAATCAATCGGTGCTAAAGCGGTTCCATAAATGACAAATGAAGTTCACACAATCTCACTAATTTGTGGACGCTTATTCTTAAGCAGACCTTACTGTCGATCATGGATCAAATTGGTCCAGCGAATATATTTGTGCTGTTTAATGCATTTGAGACGTTGTGTTTTGCTCAGTGCATAATTGACATGTCACAGCTATATTCTTCATCTGTAAATGTTAGAAAGTCAAGCAAACATATCAGATGGAGCGCAATAGAATAATAGTGCAATAATTCTATGCATTATGCTAAAATATTTGTTGTCGGACATTAAATGTGCCTTTTGTAGAATTTTAAACCTGCATATAAGTGTATTTTTATGATAGTAACTGTAAAGGGAGTATTGTAATAGATAAGTAAAATGTAAGCTACAGTCCTAATTACTAAGCTGAAATGAGTTAATGTGTGTTTCTTATAATGTTTTTCTCTTTTCTTTCTTTATTTTTATTTTTAATTTAGTGATTTTAACTTTTAATTTAGTGCTTTTAATGCATTAAAGAGCAATGTTAGATTGTAATGTTCTAATGTTCTGCTATCTGTTCTGCTTACTTTAAAAGGTACAGCTGTCATAAAACCAGAGAGAAAGGCTGCATGGCTATAATAGTATGTGAGAGAGTCAGTGGCAATATCATTGCTTTCCTATTGGTCAGTGTTAGAGGAACTCAGCTTAGCCTGAGAGTTAGCCTGCCCCAGACCAGTTCGTTTTCCAGCATGAGTTGTCACAGTGACTGAGCTTGATCTATGTTAAATTTGCTTTATGGAATCATTTGACAATGAGTCAGACTAACTGAAATAAGCCTGACTTATTTGGTAAACTTGTTTTATGAATCAAGGCATCGAGGCATTAGAAGTCAGAAGACACTTAAGTGAATTTATGATTTGCTGTCTGTCTTAATGTTACGGGGCTGACGAGACATGAGACGTGCGGATCCAAATGCAAGGCTTTATTTATAGACATGGTTAGAGACAGGCAAGGGTCAGAAAATAGCAACGGGGATATAGAGGGCAAGACACAAGAATATTCCTAGGGCTAGCGTGGGTCTACGATCGGCAAACAGAA
>NW_015665062.1:60876-61911 GCF_001515625.1 Sinocyclocheilus rhinocerous
GCTAAGGCTGGGTAAACTAAACAGGCTCCGTAGAGTAGCTATCAAACGATAAGCGCTAAACAATATTCGGCAGCTTGACGGGGATAAGAGTGAGTGTTATATAGGGAAGGTGTGATTGATGACAGCTGTGTGGAATCAGTGCTGTGTGCAATCAACTGTGTGTGTATAATCAGTGCAATGGATGATGGGAACTGTAGTCCGGGTGAAGTGCAACAGTGGTGTGGTGCAAGAGTCCATAGTAGTGGAAGGGTGACCTCTGGTGGCTGGCAGACGGAAGTTAACATCATAGTAGGCGCCGCCATTTCAAGAGTCTCAGTGGTGGTGTATGCAGCCCATACACTCCATAAAGCGATCCCCATTATGGGAAGCGCTACAGACGGGGGAATAGGTTCAGGAACAGGAGGGCTAGAGTGAGTGGGTTTGGGGATACCGGCTGCGCGTGCGGCCACCAATGGTGGGTTCTCCACGCTGGATGCCAGTCTGGGATACTGATGAACAGTTACTGAAGGTCTGGGTGCCACAGACAGGAAGTAACAGGACTCTGAGTGACCAGACGTGATGTGACGTGACTCTGGATGATCAGCTGTGATGTGACCTGATTCATGAAGATCAACTGTGACTTGAAGTGACTCAGAAAAAGTAGATGTAACTTGACTTAACTCATGAGGATCAACTGTGACTTGACTTGACTTAGGACGAGCAACTGTGACTTGACTTGACGTGGCTCATGGCGATCAACTGTGACTTGACTTGCCTCAGGAAGATCAGTTGTGACTTGACTTGACTCATGACGATCAACTGTGACTTGACTTGACTGCTGTGACTCGACTTGGCTTATGACAATAAACTGTGACTTGACTTGGATCATGAATATAAGCTGTGATTTGACTTGCCTCACGACGATCAACTGTGAGTTGACTTGATTCATGACGATCAACTGTGACTTGATTTGACTCAGGATTGGCAGCTGTGACATAACGGGGCGCTGTTGTGTCCGCCTTTTTGCGATCAGGCTCCGCTGTCGCCGCCATTTTG
>NW_015665062.1:65330-79891 GCF_001515625.1 Sinocyclocheilus rhinocerous
ATATTATTATATATATATAATAATATCAACACATCAGTACTGTGTTGACTTGACTCATGAAGATCAGCTGTGACTAGACTTGACTCATGACGATCAGCAGTGATGTGACTTGACTCAGGGATGGCAGCAGTGACGTGACTTGACTCAGGAAGATCAGCTGTGACTTGACTTAACTCAGGGAGATCAGCTGTGAATTGACTTGACTCAGGAAAGACAGTGGTAGCATGACACGGCTTTGTTGTTGACGCCATTTTGTGAGCAAGCTCTGGTTCAGCCGCCATTACAGGCACAGACACGGTGTTGTGTTCCTCCTCAGCAAAACCCTCAGGGAACACATGGTCAGCAGTCAGCAAAGCATAGTCTATAAAGTCCTTTAAACTACAATTAAATTTACCCTCTGGCATCCATGATTTTATGGATTCATTTAGTCCATAACGAAAAATGTCTTTTAATGCGACCTCATCAAAAGGTACCCTAAAAGATAACTCACAGAACTGAGTGACGTATTCCTCAATAGGTGAACTCCTCTGTCGTAAATCGAATAGCCGGTTGACTGGGTCCATACTTGGCCAAGGTCCTTTAGGAAAGCCGCTGGATCCTCGTGTGGCCGTGTATTCTGTTACGGAGTGAACACAGGAAGCGTGCAGATCCATCTGCAAGGCTTTATTTACAAGAGACGTGGTCAAAAACAGGCATAGGTCAATCAAAGAATCCTGGAGAAAAAGGAAAAAAAAAACACTGTTTCCTCAAAAATATTCAGTTTGTTTCTTACGCAAATAAACAAAAACAAATTCAATTTTAATCAATTTACTTTAGAATATTACTGTTTATAGTGTATTTTTGATTAAAATTTACTTTTTGAACCGGAGTGTTAGTGTGTAAACTTATAAAATATTATATATATTATAATTATCTATAATCTAAAATTATCTATCTATCTATCTATCTATCTATCTTTCTATCATCTATCTATCTATCTACACACACACATACATATAATCGTATACATATATGCATCTACGATACTTTCTACACTATCAGTGTCTCTTATATCGTATCATATTATTTGTTGATGTTTTCTCCCACACTTCTCTATGAGAGCTGGAACGGAAAGAGCAGGCTTAAATTATTTATCACACACTATACACAGCCCAGACACCCTTTCCACAGTGGTCTGGACTGATAAAAAGACTGTGGCTGCACTAAAAAGAGCTATACTTAGAGCTATAGTTATAACTTTGGCTAACGGAGGTGAAAGCAAGCGATATCCTCTGATACTGTATTTTATGCTACATATTGCAGGGTAATCGGAGCTGCTCCGTACATCCAAATGAGACATGACATTTTCTTGACAGGCTTGGTTACTTGTAGTGATTAATTATTTATAATCGGCATACATAAAGTGTGTCGAGTGTAATCGTTAGACTCTCATTAGTTTGAAGGGCATTTGGTTGTCACTCATCTTTACAAAACATACTTATAAACGAGTGATTGTCAGCAGTACCACGAATTCTTGCTTACACTTTCGGGGTAGTCCGTTTGTTTTCGTTCATGTTTTATTTAGAGTCGAATCGCCCATCTGTTTAGTGAGAAAGTGTGGAATGAAGATTTAAGCTTTAAACATATTCTCACTCAGAAGTGTGTAAGTGTAACTATGTTGTCCTTGTCAATTTCGGCACGTGTCTGAGTATTCACCTGACTGAGATATATAGTGCTCTCGCAGGAATTTTGATAGAATTTCTCTCAAAACAAACAGAAGCTGTGAGCTTATCCAGCACACCATAACATTTTCTTCAAGGAGGAGTGATTTCCTAAGATGAACCTCAAACTGCTTTGGTATGCAGCATGTTCGATAGAAAACGTCCTCTGAAATGATGTTTGCAGATACACAGCTGGGCTGAAATGCGTTAAATGTCGTTTATAGGCCCAGACAAGAGTGACAGCTCCAAGCCATGCACTGTCCCTGTTAATTAAAGTGAGGCTGGCTTGACACTGCCACAGGTTTCTTCCCAACGCCACTGAGGATGATAATAGCACATGTAAGTCTGTGTATAGCTGCAAGCTCTTGAGTAGTCGTGATACCAGACTGATCGAATGGGAAAAAAGGAATTGTGGGGTCCCTGTCACTTTTACCGGTAATTGTTATTTGCTGCTCTCTAAGGCTTTTAAGCCATAAAAATAGCAACACTGCAGTTCATATCCATTTGAAAATCAAATATAGATAATGGCATTTTATGTTATTTGTATTTAAATAAATGTGTTTAGAATTTTCAATAGCACTTAAATATACACTACTGTTCAAAAGTCTTTTCTTTCTCTTTTTTTTATTTATTTTTTAATATGTTTATTTAGCAAGGACACACGAAAATGACAATAAAGACTTAAATTGTTACAAAAGATTTATATTTCATATTAATGATGTTTTCTACTTTCTATTCACCCAAAACATTTAGCATGGTTTCTACAGAAAAATATTTAGCAATACAACAATTTGATAAGAAATGTTTTATGATCAGCAAATCAGCACATTATAATGATTTCTGTAGCAAGGTTATTTATCTATCACTGAGATATTATTATAGTTTTTATTGTAATATTTCTGTTTTCATTTTAGTTTAGATTTTAGTCTTTTTTTTTTTTTTTTAGTTTTAGTAATATTAGTACAACAAGATAAACTAAAATAAATGAGAAATACTGACCTGGCAACTAGAGGAAATAATAATGAGAAAAAAAAATATTATAATTTTTGGATTATTATTTTATTGTTATTTTATTTCAGTTAAAGTTTATTTTATTTCAAGTAAAAAAAATAATTTTTAAATATATAATATTGACTATATAACCCTGTTCTCTAAGATCATGTGACACTGAAGAATGGAGTAATGATGCTGAAAAATTATGCTTTGCCATCACAGGAATAAATTACATTTTAAAATATATTCAAATAGAGAATAGCTATTTAAAATTGTAATAATATTTCACAATATTACTGCTTATATTGTATTTTTAATCAAATAAATGCAGCCTTGGTGAACAATAGAGACTTAAAAAAATCTTACAGACCCCAAACTAGTGTAATTTTCATTCTTACAGTGGCATCTGAAAATCCTCAGAGAAAAGCTTAGGAGATTTAAAAACAAACCGTAACATGAATTAGTACCAAAACAGGAGCTTGACCACATTTGTTGTGACAGATATTGGAGTCAGACAGACAAGTATAGTACGATGGTCAGATGACATTTCAGTGATGTCATAACATAGGCTGATTCATGACACAGATCAGCTGCTCAGTTGCTGAACATTGCTTATTGGCATGGGTGTAAAATCATGAATCCTGTGTGATTTTTTTAGTGCAGTGAGAATTAATTAAGAACAATATGAATTCAATTATTTTATCAGCTTTGATATTTTTTTTAAGACAGTGTTCCTCAATTGGTGAGTCGAACAGCCGAGTCAATGCAAAGTGCAAGCAATAAAACAGTCCCATTAATATATTAACTAATCTATTACTATAAACAAAGACAAATACTATATGTATATATGTGAGTCGAACAGCCGAGTCAATGCAAAGTGCAAGCAATAAAACAGTCCCATTAATATATGAACTAATCTATTACTATAAACAAAGACAAATACTATATGTATATATATCTTTCTCCCTCATTAATGCCCTGGCTGTAGCTTATAGTAATCTAATTAGGACTTTAAATTTAGCATTATGCATTTTAAAACATCTTCTAAATGAATAAATGTAAACATAAAGAGATTTACATTTTTAAAACTGATACAGTTACTATATCTTTTGGTGTCGAGGTTGTGTGTCCAAACTCTGTATAGTATTGGCTCAAATTCATCTGTTAGTGAGTGAAATGGCTAATACTATTAAAATATTTGGCCCAGTGTTTGTTTCACGTGTTAGTCTGGAAAATCACACTTCTGCTATTTTTGCATTTATGAAATTGTCAGTTTTCCTATTCAGCATATGTCGTATGTAGATTTTTTCATATTGTTTGGCCTGCTTGTTCATGGGAATATTCATGCGTTTCAGTCTTTGATTGTTTGTTTTTGAACATAAACAAACCTGGTACAGTTTTAGGTTCCAATGTAAAATCTGGCCCTGAAACAAACCAGCTCAGTACCACTAATTTACTGTAAGACACAAGTCTCTTTTTTTTATGGTGTGAAAATATTCTGCTTTCATATTCTAAGCACAAATAGATAAACCGAATAATAATTTCACGACCCTGGATTTATAGTGAATGACTGGAATTACACGCTGTGAAATTACAAGCAAATAAAAACAAGTTATCATTGTCAGGAAAGGTACTTCAAGCTGAATAGCTTTAAAAGCCTTGTTGAAATCCAACTGGAAAAGCAACTGGCCCAGACATTTCTCCAAGCACCCCATTTATTCCGTTATTGCATTTTGTTAGCTCTGTTGGTCTTTTTGTTAAATTGACAAGGGTCCTAATTAAAACAATATGCTGCCACAACATGATTGCCATTTAATTAATCTTGCAGAAGCATTTGGCCATATTCCAGCAGTGCATCTTTAAAAGCATTTACTTCCACCAGCCACTTGGCTGGTGTTCAAATTCACACAACAAGGGAGATGACATCAAATCATAAAAGTGATAAATAGGCTTGTGGGTATATGAAATATGGACAGCTGTTTGTTTTATGAATAAAACATATCTATCTATCTATCTGTCTGTCCGTCCGTCCGTCTCTCTGTTTGTCTATCTGTCCGTCTGCCTGTCTGCCTGTCTGTCTGCCTGTCTGTCTGTCTGTGGTAGTAATGGAGAAAAAGTGAAACAAAATTATGATTATGGAAAAGCATATTCTTGTTTGGAAAAGAGTGATTAAAAACAGACACCTTGTCAGATGTGGAACGCTAACAAATGGCCTGATGTACTAACAAGTTCAAACATGGAGTTTAACACTCTGCCAATCAAGCCTTCGGCTTTTCAGCATTTGACAGTGTGGCCATTCGTTCCTCACAGCGACAAGACACACCACCACAGCGTGTTTAAGTCCATTTAAAACAGATGGCCTTTTTTAAAACTGCTCGCAGCTGTTTCCTGGATTCTCACATAGGTCTATTTAGTTATTACGTGACAAGCTAATTCTGTCTTTTTACTTAATAATGTATGTCTCTTTCACTCCCTCAATTCAGTTTGGAACGATTTCATTTCAGGAGCAGCTTCTGGATAGTATAATGAAGGGTGATTTGTGAGAAATGGCTGTAAGCTCAGTGCAGTGTTAAAGCACTAGCATATTGTTCCTAAAACAATAGAGAAATATCCCTATTCATATTTGTGTGTGGAGCTGCCATCATGCAATAGCATCTCCTTTTCCCTGCGTGTGAAGCATAATCTTTCTGTCATCATAATCTGATCACACCTACTGTAAATCCTCGAACCCATAAAATCCACTTCATGTCTGATTCCATAATGCCATTATCACAATACAGTCAGGGTTGATGATTCTGTTGTTTCGTTTACAAAAACTAACTTTAAAGCTGAAGTCATTTCTGTGCCACTTGTGTCACCAAGTAGAATTGTGTAAAAAGATTGTCTTCAAACAGTTTTCCCAAAAGCTCCCCTCCTCAGCCATTGGTCAAATAAAGAGTTTTCCACTAGAACCTTAAGTCACCGGTTGAGCCAATGTTACATTTTTTCTTCAGGAAAACCAACATATGAATGGAAGGTGCAAAGTGCTGTTGCATCATTAGAGTATGCATCCGTTTTTTTTGTTTTTTTTTAATGAATGACCCTTAGGAACCGGTTCTTTCTAAAGAAATGGTATGACATTTACTTACTAGCCATTATCAAGTTTGCAACTGATTAAACCATGATTTGGTTATGTCTGATTTCAAATTTAACCTAGGAACCACTGCTACATGATGTATATGATATTGCAAAAATGTTTGGAATGCACTGCTGAATTATGGCCAAATGCTTCTGCAAGATAAATGAAATGGCAATCATATTGTGGCAGCGTCTTGTTTTAATTAGGACCCTTGTCTTTTTAACAAAAAGATCAATAGAGCTAACAAAATGCAAAAATAACCATAAAGTGAACTTTTCCCAATAAGAGTTTTTTGACCCACTCAGTACTCAGTATGACTATAAAATAATACTTATTGTGATTTCATTATTGTTATTTAAAAACTGTTAACAAAATAAGAAACATATATGGTAATAATGCAATTACTGTAAAATAAAAAACAGTAATTAATAAATTCGATTTATTTAATAGTACAACTATAAAATTACAGTGCTAATATTTTCAAACAATAACCATTGAGCTTGTATGTTTGTGGTTTTCCATGCTGTGATGCACCCTGAAACCTTTATGACTTGTTTGTGATTTAGATTTTATTTCGATATATCATGCCCTACTCCTTATATTGATTTTAAAGTGAACTAAACCTCTTATGAAGCAATATCATTAGTTATTCTGTAAATTGTCAACTAAAAAAAGTCAGTTTGCTTCTAAATGTTTAATTTCATGAGTCCAGTGGCTCACTAGTCATTTTTACATGCTTCATGTTCAACCTATTGTAATCATTTTCTCGATTAGCACAATTTCATTCATTCATTCATTCATTCATTCATTCAAAGCCATGTCAGTATGTGCCTGTTTCCAGTAAACAACAGAAATCCTGCACTCCATTTAGAAATATTTGGTATTGTTACCCCTCAAAAAGATGTTGATTTTTAGTAGTGTATATCATCCCAGGCAGTGAATGGAAAATATACAGTGGATCAGGTTTTAGAGGTGACTCTTCCTCAAACAGTCTAGACATGAGGACAGCCGTAGTATTCACCACTGCCATTCATGTTTCAGAGGTTACTGCATTTTTATTTTAGAGTGACTAACTTTGACTTGTCAGATTCCAGCAACCTGTCATTATTTCAAATGTGTCTACGGGTGTCCACAGCTACCTGTTAAAACTCAGGTTTGAGTCCTGTATAATTTTCCCATCTTCCCTGCTCCCTCTGTGCTAAATTGCATTGGAAGATGGATTTTTGGCATCCGAGGCTGTCAGGTCTCAACCAAGGAAGACTTTATGCACTGGTACACCCACTATGAAAGTGAATTCTGTAGGGATGGAGGGGAATCAAAGTCTTGAGTCAAGTGCTGCCACTCCAGTGGCTCTGGTCATTTTTCTTTGTCAGATTGGTAGACTCCTAACAAGAACGTGGATGCTTTGAGTATTTCTCTGCTGCTGAGTTATGTAAATGCCTCTCGCTTATTCTCCGGTGGGATCGACG
Source organism: Sinocyclocheilus rhinocerous (assembly GCF_001515625.1). Classification (NCBI taxonomy): domain Eukaryota; kingdom Metazoa; phylum Chordata; class Actinopteri; order Cypriniformes; family Cyprinidae; genus Sinocyclocheilus; species Sinocyclocheilus rhinocerous. The sequence continues at coordinate 72,611 of NW_015665062.1, forward strand.
TGATCATTAGATTAGGGGGTAAGGAGGAACAAACTGAAAGGAACTCTTGCCTTCAGTATGAAAGACAGGCCTTGTAATGCATGCTAAATTAGTTTCCTTCAAAGCACGCGTTTCACGATAACCTAAAACACGGCACGTATCGGTCTGGAAAGAAGTGTGAGGCTTAAACTTCACTTCTGTTTTGCAAGTCAGTGCTTTTCTTGTGTGCATGTGGTACAGTTGCTAGGTAATGGTTTTGTAAGCTCATTTGTGGTTGGCGTGATTGAAAAAGTATACACTATGTGGTGTGTGTGCAAGTATTTTTACCATTTTGGTTATAAAGCCATGCATCACTAAAAACGAGTGCTTTTTCCACTTTGGAAGGCTTCTTCCGTCAAAGCGGCACAGGCGTGTTCCTTCGCATGGGTCCGCATTCTGTCTTTCACCATGGGAGAAGATTATTCCTTTGTGCTGAAGTTCACGTTCTGTGAACATGAGCTTCCTGTGGATATACCAGCTGACATCAACCAGGAATGTTTGAGCTCAGCTTCCAAACTCATGCATAGGACTTGCTAACAATTCAGCCGGGACCTCAAACTGGTTTTTCATTTATTTGATCCATCTATGTCCTTTAACATATTCCCTACATGTAGCTGAGGATGGTTACAGCTGCACAGCAAATTCACACCAACACTGAAACATTTCCATGAGTGCTTCCTACACTAGTTCTTAGTATTTTTGCTGCAGTACTTTCAAGCAGTTCTGTTACTGCTTATCTGCTGTGTGAAGTGTGTTCACAAATATATATTACAGTTGAACTGTTTTATGTATATGCACTGTGTTGTGTGTGTGTGTGGTCCAAATATTCCCCACCAGGATAGTAAAACCAGTTTTCTTTGTCAGACTGGTATACTCCTAAAAATAATAAAATAAAGTAATTATAAAACCTGAAATTTTTTACAAAATTTTGGTCCTCATTAGGAAAAGAGTTTACAAAATCATACTAAATTATGTGTTGTGTTTTCTATTGTTTTTTTTGTTTTTTTTGATTGGTTTTGTTTTGTTTTGCTTTGCTTTGTTTTGTTTTGGTTTCTCTTTGTTATTGAAAATGGGTTGGAGGATAGAATGTAAAGTTTGTACAGTATAAAAATTATTACATCTATGGAGAGTTCAAACACGAAAACCCAATGTGTGTGTGTGTGTGTGTGTGTGTGTTTGTGTGAGTGTGTATGTGTATGTGTATGCGTATGTGTATTTGTGTGTGTGTGTGTATGTGTGTGTGTGTGTGTGTGTGTGTTGCTATAGTAGCATGAACACATATTGCTATCCAAAAATAAAATATAATATACAATTTCAGCAATGCAAGTTTTAATATATGTTTTTATATATATTTTAACTGTTGGGAGTAACCACTCATACTTTGACATCATGTTTATTTATTTTGCCCGTTATCCCCATAATTTGATATGCTCTCTCATGTCTTATCCCTAGCAGTAAAAGTGGTCAAAATAAAATAAAACTGTAATACAGTACAATATCAAGAGTAAACGTCTCGGTTACGTATGGTAACCCTCGTTCCCTGAAGGAGGGAACGGAGACGTCATGTCGCGACCGACGAATTGGGATATCGCTTCGATAGACCAATCTACTTCGAGTGTAAACTAAACCGACGTGACTCGTAGTGACCGACTGAAAGGGAACTATGTATCATGTGGTTCTGTATTGCATTAGTTTGAGTAGCAACTCTGCGGTTGTTGTATAAACGTTATCGCTGTGTCCTCTGGCTTAACCGCAGTCCCCGAAAGTCATAAATTGGGCAAAGCTTCTACCTCAAATTCACATCCAAGAGGCTCTACCTGCTGCAAACGGCTTCAACAGCTGCCAGCATGTCAGATGGACACGGCTCGAGGAGGAGCTCAATGGAGGGAAAAGATGGAGCAATCGATCTCTTTGCCTTCAGATGCACATGATTGCCTCTCCAGCCTCCCTAAGTGGGGCATATGACGTGATTGAACAATCAGCTGCATTACCCCAGAGAAATATGAACCTCTCTCACACACTTATGCCTCAAACCTCTGGGATACGGCTTTGCTTACCTCTGTCACCACCTGAAAAAGCCACACAGATCACTGGACGCATCTGTTGCAAGACTAACCATGACTGATGTGTCGCGTTTCTCGGCTGCAGGCATATGTTCACACCTTTTTTGATGTGCAGAAGAAAGTTGTTTGCCTTATAGAGAACACTGGTCATTAAAAATGGTTAAAAATGCAGATTTAAACCACAAAACTTCAACACTCGGCAGGAATGTGTGTGTATTTTCAGAAAGGCTGAGGGGTTTGTTTCCAGTTTGTTCCCTTAACAATTTAAGACAAATATACCACTCGTTTTTAATTAATACCACAGGTGTACTCCACCTAGAATTAACAAAGCAGGTCACTTGCCCATAAACATCACAGTACAAACAAATCTCTATGTGTATATAAAATTATATAACCTATAATTTCATATTATAAAAATGATAGTTCTCTATGGCATCTTATTAGGCAGTCGGTTTATTACTTCAGCTGTTTATTTGATTTTGCACAAGTAACTTTCACTTTGGTCTTGATAACATCTGCGCATAATTAGGCACACAAGGTTGCTGTAATTAAGCAAGCCACTGGAGATAGAACTGATAACATTATTTATAGGTCCATCACTGCTGCCGAGCTGGCCACCTCACTGGCTGCTTTAAGCAATCGCTCATAATTAAATGTGCAAAAAACAAACAAGAATCTAAAATGAGACTGTGCCTATTACGGTTTAGTTATGATGCAAATATTACTTTAATCATTAAGTACCAATGGTTTGTGTAGGACAGACATTCTCAAATCTGTTTGATAAAGGAATATTTAGAGTTAAATACAAGTCATTAGTCATTTGTGGCATAATGTTGAAAAAAAAAAGAAAAAAGAAAAAGTTTTCCTCATAATAGTACACTACCGTTCAGAATTTGGCATCAGTAAGATTTTATATTTTTGAAAGAAGTCTCTTATGTTCACCAAGTCTGCAAGTATTTAATAAAAAAATACAATAATAACAATTTAAAATAACTGTTTTAATATATTTTAAAATGTAATTTATTTCTGTGATGCAAAGCTGAATTTTCTTCAGTCTTCAGTGTCACATGATCCTTCAGAAATCATTCTAATATGATGATTTGCTGCTCAAAAACATTTATTGTTGTCAATGCTGAAAACAGCTGCAATCATTTTTTTTCAGGGTACATTTATTTGAAATACAAATCTTTTGTAACATTAGAAATGTTTTTGCTGTCACATTTGATCAATTTAAATGGGTCAAATTATGCCATTTTTACAAGAGGCAACACAAGGGGGAGTTTACACAACATAATTTTAATTCAGAAAAAAACAAATCGGCTGTTCTGTTACACAACAACTGTGTTTTAGGAAAATGCAAACTTTTAAAAATGAGTTTCAAAGTACAAGTATTTAAAGAAGTTTGGGGGAGTTCAGAAACAGCACTCACTGATACAGAAAATAACTCCTTTTGGACTTTGTGATTTGTAACTTTGCAGATCTTCTTCATGCTCAAACAGCAACATTATACACACTAAAAGAATTTGAAAGTGTGAAAAGTAGAATAAGACCCCTTTAATGCATCCTTGCTGAATAAAGAATTCATTTCTTTTCAAAGAAACATTTTTTTTAAATCCTAGTATAGTTAGAAGTACTGAGGAGGGTCAGGTTTTTGAGGATTTAAAATGTGAAGCTTTTTAAAATAAAATGTAAAATTTTTGAGAAGAGATGATGCAAACCCCTCAGAGGACCTCAGATGATGCCAACCCTGAAACAACATAAACTACCAAATTTTGCTACAAGTTTGATTTCAACATATAATCATTGCTGTTAATAGTGTTCATCGTCACGGTTACGTCATTAACTGAATTTTACCGTACATTTCTGCCATATGTACATCAATTTGACATAGTCACCACTGACAAGCTACTACTAAATATATTGTAGAAACTCAATTTTCTGTAAAGCTGCTTTGCAATGATTTGTATCGTGAAAAGCGCTATACAAATAAACTTGAATTGAATTGAATTATAATTGTATGAAATTACTTTTTTCTTTAATTTTTTAAAATCTATTTTGAACATAATTCTTATATGTTAAAACTGTAAAGTTGTATATGTATTATCATTATATATTATAAAATATATATTATATATTTTTTTTCTTTTCAGTATTATTTATAGCACTTTTTGTTCACACTAAAATCATGTCAGCCTGCATATTATTTACATAATATAGCTTTACTATTGAAACAGTGAGCATTTTGACATTATATAAACTTGAGCATTGGTGCTCATGTATGTGATTCAGGTTTAAATCTGACCTTCAAAATCCTCTAAAAAAACTGCTGACATGGAATCCCTTAGTGACTTGAGTGGGGAAAAAATGCAGTTGAAATTCCCAGGGCTGCATTTTTAATGCTATGAAGTCTTCATGTAAATTAATTGTTCATGCTCCAAATGTGAACATGTCTTCAAAGGCAGATGACGACAAGGAGCATGTGTATCTCTCATAAAGAATTAATTCTGAGAAACAGGAGATAAACTTACCATTTGTTTTGCCTTCAGTTTTAGGCATTGTGGTGTTTCCGCCCAAAGGGAAATGCACCTGGAGCCAAGTCTGCCTACCTGGCGGCAAGCCCAGGGCATAAGACGGTGTAAGCAATACCAACGAAAAAAACAGACAGACCTTACATCCTGAAAGACAATCGGTGCATATTTTCTCAACCTAAAGTCTTATGCAAAAACTGCTGGTGAGCCTAATTTTGCAGTCCCCGTTTACAGACTCAATAGTTGTTGTTTTCTGAGCGCAGTAAAATATTAATGTTAGTGCAAGTGGATTTTAACAAAATGTGACAACTAGATACAGTATGTGCTGATATACGGTAATACGATATATTGTGTTAATGAACATGCATGGTATTGTTATCGTGGGCACTTCAAAATACCAAGAATAATTTTAGATGTTTTATTACGAATTGTTTACAACACTGTGTATGTTGCATAAAAATGAGTGTGTAAACGACTGCTTGACTGAATGAAAATGCAAATTCAGTAGATCATATACGTAGATTTCACATTCGACTGCTCCAGAAACGTTGACGTGTCCAAAATCTTGGAAAGCTCAATGTGTCATCACTCAGTATCAAAGAGTTTCCCAAGATGCCACAACATTGCACAGCCTCTGGTTGTAAAAGCTGATTTGAATTAATTTTAATGTCATGTTAGGTAACGCCTTTGTCTTCTTGTATTGTGTTAGTTTAGCAATATCATCTGCTGAAATCTGTTGCTGATATAGATATTCATACATTTGTATAACTACTGCTGTAGGTAACGCCTTTGTCTTCTTGTATTGTGTTAGTTTAGCAATATCATCTGCTGAAGTCTGTTGCTGATATAGATATTCATACATTTGTATAACTACTGCTGCAGATGCACAGTCAACTTACTCTCAAGTGTTCACAGACCATCTTTGATAGTTCCAATATGGCAGACAGCTTACATATAGCAGCCCATAGAACCAGCCGCTAATGAGGCATCTATGTATATATATATCTGTGCAGTAGATGGCGCTCATGAAGCAGCAGAAATGCAGCCATTCAGATTTTTGTATTCACTATGGTTTTTATCACAGCACCATTAATTTTTAAACATTTGTTTACATTTTTACATTCTAATCTGGCCTAAAACATGCCCTAGATATTGAATAAAAATGTCCTGATTCTTTCTTATTGTTCTTTATAATTGTGTTCTTTTGCAATTTCATATTTTAGAAACATTTGTTTACTTTGTATACTTTACATTTTAATGTGTACTAAAACAATCCAGAAAGGAAAATTATGCATTATTGCTTTTTACAGTTGTAGTATACAAATGTAGTATAGTTCCTCTGCACTTTAATATATTTGAAACATTTGTTTCACTTAATGCATTTTTTATATATTGAAACATTTGTTTACTTTGAACATTTAAATATAATAAAACAAAAAAATATTCTTGATATAAGAAAAAAAAAGTGATTAAACTTGTTATTAAGAGGAAAACACAGGGATTTTTGTAACTTAAATATATGATACTTAATGACAACCTTTTTTATCCACTCTGCCTTCTCACATTTACAATTGCATTAAATGAAACATAGAAGAGCGTAATGCGCTTTGCCTCATCGTTACACAGGCAGGGTGCAATATCTTTTAATTCTGTGATCCTTGTACAAAAAGACTACATAAATCAGATAGATTCTCTCTGCAAATCATCCTCTCGCTTTATGAAATTTTTGGATGAAATTTTTGAGAACATGCAGTGGTAATTAGTGTGGACGTACAGCAACTTATGCCAGGTTTTAAGCGGAATCCCAGAGGGGACGGGTTTGCTTTAGTGTAACATTGCAGCAATTCTTTCATTCACTGTTTCAAAGAGGATTACATGATGAGAAAGTCATTAAAAAATAAGTGAAGTTTAAGCGTTAAGGTGACTTTAAGAAGTTTGTCGTCTCAAGTTTGACATGTTGTAACTTTGTCTCATGCTTTTTTGGGGTCATTAATATACATGTGACAGTGACGACCTCTCCGGGCCCCTGTGAAGGTCCTTGGCTGTTTTTCTTCTCTGGTGAAGGATGGGAGCGAGTGAGGTCCTCTCGGTGATAGGCACAGCCCTTATCTCGAGACTCTACAGAGAGGGCTTCCCTTTTCTCATTACGTTGACTGGCATTGTGAAATCACACTGGGTGTGCCCTTCCTTTCTGAGCTTATCTATTTGTTTTCACTCATTTTCCTGAAGCGGCGGTAAAAAGAAAGTGACAGCACTAAACGAGTAGTCCTGTCTCTTGATCCCATCACATTCTTCTTTGAGAGTGATGTGTGAAACCGGCATGCCAAGACTCTGACAAGCAAGAAATGATCTTTCACATTCACTTTCACTTACAGTGTCTGTTCACAACTGAACGTGTGTTTTGATACAATTACGATAAACAGAAAGTGTAGATTGAAAATATGAAACAGGGTAAAATCAATCAAGCGCTTTATTACCATAAACTGCTCTTTTTATTCAATGTCGAATTGTTCAACTCTCCAAGCTCTGTCAGATGTCAGTAAATCCACTGTTTCATTGTTTCAAGCATGAGTGGCTCTACAGATATCCACTGGAGAAATCTGGCATGGAATTTGAAATCTGCCATCCTTGCTTAAAGATTTTTGGCTCAAAATTTGTTTTGTGACGGTACA